>NC_090131.1:28550531-28823031 GCF_040581485.1 Linepithema humile | reverse complement strand
GTTCGTAAATTATAGTGCTTCCTGCTTGTGTTGATATTGAAATGCCCTCAATTTACGTCGCGTCGCTACCAGTTGCGTTTTCCTTAAATGTAACACCTCTTTTCTGAATCTTTGCATTTTTAAACCTTTACATTGAATACTGAAATTTTTAACGCTAGATTAAAATGCTCTCAACATTATGAAATAGAAAAACGTTACAACTATCGCAACGTAATGATGTATTTGTACGAGCATAGCGTTATATAAATCCAAAAGCAGTGATTTGTGCGAGTTATTTTCTTTCCGTAGAAAAGAAATATTTATTGTACATGCAGAAAACATAAAATACACGAAAGCAATAAATTATATGTAAATCCATATAGTCTGTTTATTTTCAAACTTTAAATTTTAAATAAGAGTAGAGATTTTTCTTGCAACAGTACGCGAATTACGTGAACGTGTAATGCCATTTTATCTGTATGGAAAGCATCAATGGAAATAACGAAAATCAAGACAATGAAAATATTATATATACAGGGTGTCCCTAACATTTTGACAAAGCGCTCGTGTGCAGAAAGAATGGACTAACTAAACTGAATCGAAAAATGACCGTCCGCCGAATGCAAGCGCGCGGCGAGATACAATAAAAAACGAGAGACAATCATATCTCAGAGCGGGCTTTGCCGCTTGTAGTAAACAACTCACCGCGCGCCTAGCGATTATGATCGCCGGTTGTATCTCGCCGTGCGCTTGCTTTCGGCGGTAGGCTGGGCGGAAATGCGCTTATTCGGCGATCTTTAGTCATTAATAACTCGTTAACTGTTGCGAAAATAGCAAAATGGTACAGGAACTTTCTGATTCAGTTTAGTCCGTTCTATCTGCACACGAGCACTTTGTCAAAATTTTAGGGACACCCGGTATATACATACATATATCACACGAGGTTGAATATCCAAAATGAAAAAAAAGTATAGATCTCTTAATCTCTATGCTGCGTTCCGATATTCACTGCCAATACTGAAATGCTGTAACGTTCGTAAGATGAACTATACTATTTCAGTATTGGCAGTGAATATTGGAAAGCAGTCCAAGTTCGATTGTTTTAGTTTTTGCTTGAAATGCAGAAAGAACTTCGGATTTTACGCACTTAAGGATCAATTAGAGCGTGTAGCTTTATCGGGTTTTTTGTTCACGTCCGTAACGCAGAAGACATCAAAAGCATTAAATCCGTAAACGTTGTGGAATCCTCGTTAAAATGCGTTAAAGTGGTTAGACATAATTGTCTGCAAATCGTACAATTTGATTTAAAAAATTATTGCTTTAATATATTTTATATATTTCCCTAATGTACATTTATATGTAATATTTAGCTCATCTGCGATTGTATAATCTTGTATTCGCCATGGTAATAGCCAATTTCGGGAAGTTAATTTAAACTACTGACAGCTGTTTCGCTACATATATGTGGTTTGCCGCATTTTAGTAAACATATATTGCGCTTGTTATTAATTAAGTTTATTAATTATAAAGTCTGTAAACACTATGATATTTCCCGGAAAGCAGCTCATTTAGTTCTGCTTTTGATTAGAGATTAACGCGTGTAATATCCATTTTGTGAATTAAAGTTATAATTCATCAATACAATCGCGTACAAATCAGCTTCATATATTATATTTATTGCAAGGCGCAGAATTATTTTACGCTTTTATATTATTTTCAAAGTTATTCTCTTAATGATATTAAAACAAAATATAAATTGGATTGATTTACCGGCACGATGCACAGCAGCATTCACAAGTTGATCTGTAACGTACAAAGTACATCCAAAAGTTATAGCAGCGTTTAAAATAATTATTTAATAAATAATTATTACACACATTAAATTTTACTCATCACACTTTTACTCATCTTTTATGCAAATATCTAATAATTGATTTATATATTTATAATAATTATAAATATTGAAAATTGCAAATATTTTATTGAATATTTCAAAATTTCTATGTGCGTTATATTATATAATATTTTACAAATAACAGGTAACACAAAAATGATTATTTATTCGCCGGCGTTCGATGCTTTTCCCGAGTCACCTTCTTCTCTCAGTTCTCCTTGCAGTCTATCATGCATTCTCACGTGTTTGCGAATACGAAAATTGCATGATGTATTAAACAACACTCTTGACACGTGCTTTGTCATTCGCAGATCAAAGTGAAATTCGAATATTATACGTTTGACACTTTTCCCGTGCCCGTAACAAGTAGCGACGATAAGGGTGAGATCGAAAAGTACGGAAAATAATAGGGATAGTATTGTTAGAAAGAATAACGGAACAGTTTGCCTTGTACGAAATGTCGTGAACAGGATTACACCGATTCCGATTTCAAAGAATAGGGTGTAACAATGTACGTCCCAATACATAGCGCAAGAGAGAGAGAGAGAGAGAGAGGAGATATAAATCACGCAAGCTAAGCGCAACGGAAACAACTCACCGAACACCCGGAAAGTCGGTCGAAGCTATTAACATTAGGGTATTTATCGAACATATATCGAACATATATCAAAACTAATCGAAATCAAGTTGAAATCGATACAATCAATGCAATTTTAAATTTGATTTTGATAAATGTTCGATAAATATTCTATGTTAAGAATTTCGATTCAAAGTGTTTGATGGAATTTTTTCGTTTTAATCTGCGCGTTCTGTATCCCCCCCTCCTTTCTCTCTCTCACTCTCTCTCTCGCTCTCTCTCTTTTGCGCTATATCAGGACGCACATTCTTACATTTTATTCTGCCGAATCTGAATCAGCACGATCCTGTTCGCACGGCGACACTTTGTGCGGAACAAATCGTTTCGTATCGGCGCGTTATCTACTCGAATAATATTGTTCTTATTACTTTTCGTAGTTTTTGATTTCACCCTTTCCGTCGTTACTTATTGCGGACGCGGCAGAGTGTCGAACATGCAATTCGTGCAATAATATTCGAGTTCTATTTTGTTCGAATGACAAAGTACGCGTCGGGAGTGCCGTTTAAAACATCCTGCGACTTTTCTATTTGCATCGCGAACGCGCGTGAGTCTTGACAAACTGCAAGCAGGACTGACAGAAGGAGGAAGTTCAGGAAAAGCATCGGGCGTCGGCGGAGCAACTGTAGTGTAAATAATGATGTATTTGTTATTTGCCAAATATTGCACGTAAAAAATATTATGTAATGCAACACACGGAAACTTTGAAATATTCGGTGAAAAATTTTTTTGCGATTTTTTAATATTTATAATTATTAAATATAAATATATATATAATTCTTTTATTAAATATTTGCATAAAAGAGATAAATAAAAGTTTAATGCGCGTAATAATTGTTTTTAAGCACATGCAGCGTACTTGAGCGCGTGAATTTTTGACAGTCTGATTGGTCAAGTTTTGACAGTTAAGAACTATTGTAGTTTCGACTATTGTATTTTGGTATAAAGATTTTTGTTTCCAAATGACCTTAGAGATCTGCTATTAACGGATAATATAGTTAGTCTGAGACATCCTATAATTCAGAACAATCTACCGTCCTCGAAATGTCAAATTCTTGAGTGAATTGTAAGACGATTTTTTCTTTTTAAAATAGGTAGCAACTTACGAGTCCGGTACAACGGCCATGCAGGGACGCGCAACGTACAATGAGACTGTCAAGTGTTTACTATCTCATGACGCATTGCACAGTCCCTGCCTGCCCGTTATATCGGACTCGTAAGTAGCAAACTATTTTCAATTATAACTCATAAACCAAGCTTCAGACAAAATTTTGTAAAAGGAAAAATCGTCTCAGAATTCGCTCAAGAATATGACATTGCAAGGACATCAGATTGTTTTGAATCACTCTGCATATCATGTAAAAAAATATCAGTATATAATCTTAGAGAGCTATAAATAGTTGTCGCTGTGTGCTATGATCCTTGTCAGCTGATATAAGTATTTATTGACTGGGTAAAACAATTTATAATATTGATTTTGATGTAATAGTTGTGTAAAATTTTATTGCTCGGAAAAAGATGAAAATCGCATACAAACTACGTAATAATCGTCTTACGCGCTGAATGCAGGATTACTATCCTCGCATGGTTTTCGTGTTTTATTCATGACGTAATGGAGTACGTAGCGATGGTAAAATATACATACGTACTTACTCTGCATACAGGATACCTATTATCGATGTTATCTGCATTTTGTTGCGCTGGCGAACATGAAGTATTCCAGGATCCACTTAATGACAAAGGTCGATTCGCAAAACAGTGCCATTAGTACTGATTTATATGTGAATACATTTTTAATTAACGCATGTCGGATGTTAATCCATTTATCTCTTTTAATTAAAAATTGCTACGTATTGAAAATAAGCATAAAAGCGGCATTATTCATAAAATATTTTAATTATTGAATGCATTGGAAAATTGAATAATTTATTAATACCATGTAAATAATATAAAAGCTTTTTTTATTATTGATAATCATATAAAATTATATTTCTCTATTGATTGAGAAAGTTTAATTTGTATTACTTAATTGAGAAAAAATAGAAGAAACATAGAAAAACATCTATGATGTTTCAGATTATTACATTGTTTTGATTTTCTTATTTTTCTCTCGATAGCATGAGCAAAAGGTTATCAAATATTGACAAGCAGTTTCATCGTAGATATCTATTATTTTCTTATAATATAATATTTATCAACTTTTAAACTTAAATAATATAAACTATTTTTAATAAAAAATAAATAATATTAAATAAAAAGATGAAAAGATGTAAATTAGATGACAAGTATTTTGTAAAATATTAGAGGAAAGCAATGTCTGCATAAATTCCGCTGATCGTTAGATTGTTATCTTCAATTTTAGAAGAACGCAATTAGGTTAAATACGTCTACGTAGCTAGTTAAAAAGTACTACAATCTTGCCGGATAATCAGGATTTACAAGCTCTCTTCATAAAAGTGTTAAGTGTACTAGTAGATTATAATATAATATTAGGTCATATTGTATACTCTTATGTCATGCAGTTTGTTATGGCGAGGAATGAAGAACACTTCATCGTGGAGTAATAATAAGGTATCTCGCACTAATTATAAGCACGCATAAGAGTTTATTGAAATTGTTTGTAGTGAATGAATATCTAGTTTAAATTATTAACACTTATTAATATCTAGTTCAACGTTTAAATTATTTACAACGAGAACTTTAATTTTAACTCAAATGTTTAAATCAAATGTGTTTTATCGTCGGAATTACTAACACTCGTAAAGTGAGTAACGTTGGTCAGAATTCAGCAAGGATGACAAAGGATTAAAGTGTACAAATGCCTACAGTTCACACCTCGTAGACAAATCTGTTTTATGCATTAGGCAATATCGATTGAATGCCCAAAGGCCTACAAAAGTGCTCGGAATCTAAAAGAATTTTATTGAACGAAAATATAATATTAAAGAGATTGTTGAGAAGATGTTCTCTTGTTTTTTAGATAAAAATTAATATTTTTTACTTTTATACGTTTATTTTGTTTATATATTATCTCCGTTTGCATACGTAACGCATACGTCGCTATCTTCAAGAGCTGCATTTCCTTTGAGACCTATCGAATTCTCAAGCCAACAACCCGCACAAAGTATTAAAGATCTCCATTCGAAGATAGAAAAAGAATACCAGTCAATGCGGAAAATATCAAGGGTATTTGAGTGCATAAGGCAGCTCGTGATACAACGATTTTATGGACCACGCGTATAAAACATTTGGAGCGTCTTCTTTAAAATAATATTTATTTGGCTGTTAATAATATATTAAATTCCGTGAAATAATAACTAAACGTATAACTAAAATAATATTAAACATTATTAATAGCTGAAATAAAACTCTGCTAGATATATTTATAAATATACATAAATATAATGTACGACTAAGGATCAATCGCGTGCCATAAGAATTGTGATGTCTTATTCTGATGCAAATTACCATTTTCACAGCCATTTTCTGCGAAAATAACGCTGACACTGCGCAGTTAGAATTTCTATTGCCGAGCGTGAACGAAAGCCTGCGGGTATTTATTTCACAGCTTTGGTCGGTATACGATTTTTACACGTTGCTTTCTCTGCACCGACATGCGGCGACCAAACTTTGCATTTGTGATTTAACACTTTAGTATATTATAATTCATTAAAATGTTCGCAGCTCATGTAGTCATGCGTCTGACTGAATGTAGAAAGCAGCTGTTAGAATAAATATGAGGATTTAACTATTCCAACAATAATGTAATGCAAAGAGTGAAAAATTCACACACACACATACACAGATTTTATGTTAAAATATATAGATTTATACGTGGTGCGTTTGTATACTTTATATATTAAAAGGAAATATTTTATAAAATATGTGAATATGAATATTCATTTTAGAAGATTTTAATTTTTCATGTGTCTTCATATCTTGAATTCTGGCTGCAGATTGCTTCAATCAAGCCAACAAAAAAGACCATCGTATGGAATGACGTTTCGAAAATTATTATCGTTTCATATAAAGACGGGACAAAGAAATATTGCTTGATATTAGCTTTTCATATAAATTTCCGTTATCCTTCAGAGTTCCTTTAGTTAACTCGCCTCAAAGAAGTAATTTCTATTAAGAAACTCCGGCAGCGCGGCAGGATATTAAAGTATATTTTGGGACAAAAAGAGGAAGAGATCTAACAAGAAGTAAAAAATTAAGAAAAGATACACTTAAAAACAATTACCCTCCGAAATCTTGGATTCTTTGGGTCAATTACTTTTAATTTTCAAGATCTAAACAATAATTGAAATAAAAAGAATTCGAATAAAATTAATATCTTAGAAGTAACTCGAATATAAATATTATTACTATGTATTTTGCTATATAAAATAAATAACGTTTTTAAAAAAATGCAACTAATAATAAAATGCCATTATTATAACATTATTCTAGCTCTTTTTGATACAAATTATACAATAATGCAGCATCGGATGCGCATATTTGAATCGCTGATCGATTTTATATTGCTAACATATAGCAGCAAAAAAAGTGATAAAAAAAAAAGCTATGAAACAAAATACAGATTAAAAGTAAGATAGTGCAATCTTTGATCTTAAAAAAATATTATTCAGATATGTGGCAAATAATATATGTTTTGCTGACTGACTGGTTTCCATCTGTTAATTCAATCACATGTCACCGAGAGTACAATAGGTGTCATTGAAGGTGTTGAATCCCGAATTAATATTGTATCTCCCAAATTGATATTGGCCACTATATTGACATCTTGATATTTAGATTAAATGCGCATAAAAAAATAAAGTATTATAAACTGAAATTTGAAAAGTAAACGATAAAAACTAAGAGATACATATTTCACGTATCTGACTAGAAATTAACTTTTATTTTCCCGATGCTAATTGATTGCCAATTATTTGACTAGCGTAGATAAATGATCGATAAAAAGTTTATATGAACTAATTGATTAAAGACTAATAAAGGAGAGAAACTCAAATAAATGGGAAAAAGTACAAGTATAAAAGCAAATTAAAAATAAGGTAGTACAAAAATGATTAAAACTTGTACCATCCATTTCAGTAACTTCTGCTCGGCTACCGTTATTATTATTGGTTAAATCTATATGTATATAAAATTTAATGTCACATCTTGAAATGTTTCACGAACAATAAAGCAGGAAATGGAGACTCCGGGAGAAACAATTTAAATGTATACGTATTATCCTATAATGCTAACATAAAGGCACTTCTTCGGAATATGTGTTATCCAGAAACTACATTCGAGTCAATGCAGCCTCTTCGCCGCTTCTGTTTCGCTCCAACCATTTTGCCTCACCTCTTTTGTCGCATCCAATTCGCCACAAACCAGTTTGTGTCGGATACACGTAGCATACCTTGTATTGTTTAAGTGGAGTGTTGTCGTATGCATTAAACATCTTGTACTCGACTAAACATGTTTAATAGAGAAGAGAAGCGAAGATATTAATTATAGAACAAATTTAAAACTGACTGAGGAACATTTATGTATTTTAAAATAATAGAAATGCTAGCAAACGCTTTCAAATTGTACGTTATTAATGTCAAAGACAATTTGTTTTATTTCTTTTTATTAAAAAAAAAAAGCGTTTTCTCGAATTCTTTGTAGCTACGTAATTTTAATTATAATAATTAATTTCTCTTATAAGATATATCATAATGAATTTCTCTTAATTAATTTCTGATATCAAATAAAGGGATAATAATTATGCTATATAAGTAAAAATAACTGAAAGCTGAAATCAGTATTAAAAATTAGTGAAGATATATGAAGTAACATTTTTTTGTGCGATTTCGGAAAAAATTGCCATTTTATTCATTTTGTATTGGCAGTACTCCATTATGCGGAAGCTTGCATATTATCTCATCCGCCATAAATTTAGTTCTCGCGAAGAAAACAGTTTTGCATTTTACTCTATATGCTAATTTTAATGTTACAACGTTGAAGCATAGACAGCAGTTATTATCTATTACATGTGTTCGTATAAGTATGTATGCTCTGCAGCATCCAGTGGCATCTGTCTATTCATTCCGCGCACGCGACTTGTACATTATCGATACGCAATTCGAAGCTAGCACTGCTTGATACGCATTTGTTATTACTGAAAATTTACATAATTAACGAGCCCTCACAGTATGCATCAACTTGATTGTGACATATATTAGCATATGTGCGCTGCAAAGTTCGTACCAATTTGCCGTCATGATGCTATCATTACGTTAACTACATGATAATATGATAAATTCGCAATATGTCACGGTATGTTTTGCCCATTATTTGAATATGTAAATGTCATTAGAAATGTTTGCCGTGATCTAACAATTCGCCAGCCAAAAAATAATAAGTAATCACAAATTTTTACCATTCGCGGATATATAAATCTAGAAGTATCAAAGATCTTACAATTAATTTTATCTTAGCTAGAAAATCTACAAATAATATTTTTTTTTCTTTTTTTTTTTTTACGTGAAAAGCAAGCTAGTCGAACAGTTTTTATTTTGAACGCGTATAAAGCTTTGTCGCATAAGCCGGCAGTATAAACTCGACATGTGTAGAAGAGACACAGACTGATATGTATTCGAATTTTATACGAGTTTACATACTGCTATGGTAAACAAAATGGCAAGTATGAATAACACTGTGGAATATTAAACGTGGAGTGTGACTTGTGTGCTTTATACAATGGGTCTTACTACATATATTATCTCTTTCAAATGAATAATTTGCTTTTCAGTTTAAAATTTACTTCAATTTTCGTTATTTTTAGAACTGCTGTGTTCTTAAAAATATTTTATTTCAGATTTATTAAAAAAATTCTGTAGCTAATGTATAGAAACAGAAATAGAAGATAGAATAATGATAAAATACTTAACATAATTAGCTTTACATTAATTTGTTTACAATAAAAGGGAAGTATATGGTTGCTGCGAATGCAAGCAACCAAGAATCTTGATTGGCGTGGAAGTCGGTTAATTAGTCACACTGCTAATTTCATGCCAAGGGAGCGTCGCGAACAAAAGCTCTTTTGACCTACGAGCGCGGTACGAATTGTGGTTTCATTCAGAACCTTCTGAAATAACTTCGCCAATTTTCCAATCCGTTTGTCATAAAGCTTTAGTAGGTTGAAAGGTGCTCAAGATGTTCTCTCATCGCAGCTCGACGAGAATAATATCTCGACGGTGTAGTGAGAAGGATGAGATATCGGAAACATGTAATTCAGGAATGTTGAAAATTATCTAGGTGTTCAGCAGTATCACGTATGCAAGTAATTTAACCCTTTTCTCCGACGCAAGCGTGAACTCGGGCTAAGTGAAATTCAAACTCACTTTACCACGAACAGATGCGATACGTGACGAAAGTAAAGAACTGAACTCGCAATATACAGGGTGTCTCGGAATAATCGTTTGCGACCGGGTTAGAGCGGAAAAGTCCTTTATCGTTTTGAAATTTTTACAATAATTGTGGAGAAATTAATTTAAAAAAATTGAGCGAAAGAGCGCGAGTTTCGCGTTTTGATTATGAGATGCATACTCTAGACGTATTTTAGGAGTGCCAGCGAATGTCGCACGAAAAGTAAAACTTTTGCTCGCTCGCTACTCGCGTGTTAGTTTTGTCTAATTGTAAGACCAAACTTTTCGTTGCTGTGCAACACTCGTTGCTGTCAAGCTTAGAGCGTATATTTCGTAATTTAGCCGCGTGAAACGCACGCTCGTTGGCCGATTCTTTTTAATTAATTTCTTCATAATTAGTGCAAATATCGCCAAATGAAAAGGAACTTTTCAGTTTGCTGTGCTCTATCCGCTCACGAGCGTTGTTGTAGTTATTCTGAGACACTCTATACAGAGCGTTGAGTTGTAGTTATTCTGAGACACTCTATACAGAGCGTTGAGTTGCAATCGATTTTTAAAAGCAATTGTAGCAATTCGTGGAATAATGGTTTTTTGTTTCTAAAATGTTATTTACTAACTTTGACTAAAATGTTATACATATTGTTTATTGTGAACAATACATTTTAACATTCTTAAATTAGGTATTTCTTTGATGTTTTGAAAAATGCTGTCTATATAGAGAAAAAATTGTTTAACATGAAAAAATATGTAGGGCTGCGCAATTCTAAACATGCCTCACATTATTGTAAGGAATTTCAATCCCGCACGAACGCATGTTGCCTTCGTTTTTAATAACATGAAGTCATGAAGGAAATAAATAACGCAACACTTCATTATAAATAACATTGATCAGCTCATTAATATCTCATGACATTTTATATTTCTTTGTCACAATCTTTTCTCTTAAAAGTTTTCAAGAATAGCAAAACGTGGAAACTTAAATTGTTCTTGAATAAAAGCAAAAGTTGTTATTTATATGACGAAAGTAAAGAACAGATTAATTTATATTGATAAAACATTTTAGACTATTTTTAGAAGCCCTTGTAAACATGACATATAACAAAAAGATTTTACCGTTTCTTTAAATCGCCTTTGTATTAGCCTTAAAACGCCTTTCTCTTAAATCCTCCTTCTTGCATATATAACGTTATAGTATTCTACATATAGCTAGGTACCTCTTTGAGGTCTTGAGAAATGCTGACTGTGAACAAGCACTGAAAAAGGAATAAAAGACCGCGATTTTCGGAATTTTCTTTTTTATCATAAAAAGAATGCCAGTCTCTCGCACCGTGCGCATCGCATTTCCATACAAGGTCACACGATTATTAGAAAAGATTGCGCTTTGCTATAAATATAGTCTTATTTTATAATAATTTAAATTTTCAAAATATAAGCTAATTGGCATATTATGAAAAATGCATTTTATTGATTTTTGTGTTCAATGGTTGTTCTTTTAATCGCACTACTTTACTTTTTCGCGGATATACTGTTACATGATTAAACATGATTACACGGTTGTTTGTCTTGCACTCGTTTTCTTTTTACTGCAACATTTAGGATTAATGCTTGTAAAACAGAAGCTGTTGCGCAAGTCGAGATGAGCGATAATTACCAAGGATTATAATCGAGAAAGCTCTTTTATGCTACACGATACGGTGAATGATAGTATCGCACAACGGAGTGCAGAGAGAGAGAGAGAGAGAGAGCAAGCTCCGAAACTTAAAAAGTATCGGATTAGAAAAAAGAGAGCGGAAATTTATAGTTTTTGTTTCGAAAAATGTACAAGCATAGGACGTGTGTGTCACGCGAGGAATATTGAGTAAGCGTCAGGTTGGGCTGATGATAAAGGACGTAGCGAGTGCTTGTTTCATAAAAAATTATTACATTATTTTGTATAAAACAATGTCAAGAAAGTATGCGTGATATATGTGCAATTAGGATATGTCAAAGTGCTTTCGACAAAGATCTGCACTATCAGATATTGGACCACAAATGCAACCAGATATTCCGAATTATTCAAGGAATCTCGCTATGTAGAGCATGGGCGAGGATTTGTGACCGTCAAACAGATTGCAACTGTCTGTGTCTCCTTTCGTGCAATTATGCAGATAGAGATCCTTCGCTCCGCGCATCTATATATGCGCGCGAACGTTCACCTAGCAGTTAACTACCATTCATTTGCAGTCTGCCATGCGTCAATCATGCGGTAATCAAACTTCAATACTCGCACACTACTTCGTACCTGTTTGCGCTTATGCTATCAGTTAGACGTGCATCCCAGCAGCACATATTGCCGCCGCACACGCGAATACACACGTCGAGTTAATGTTTGATGATGGTGGTGTCAGAAATATGTAGTTCACGTCTGACATTTCATGCGCTTGTCAGTCCGCGAATTTTGTTCATCATAGTGATGCGGCTTATTAGAATTATAATTAAAGACTTCCGAAAGTATTTGATATAATTGGAATATGTACTTCACCGAAAGACGCGTATTATAATGAATTATCATATCTCCAAATTATAAGATCGAATTATTTATTCAATATTATTGTTATTAAGTTTTATTATTTAGAGACTTTTAGTTCTCAAGATATACACGGTATGTGTTATCATTATTTAAAAAACACAACTCTTGCAGAATTCGTACACAATTGAGCTTTATATGATTGGAAAAACAACTTTCCAGAGGGAAAGTTTTTTCATACCATTCTACTCACAGATGTTAATCAACTAGAATGAATTGAGCTTTATACTTTATATAGAAACTTTTACACGAAAGGCTATTTTATATATTTTGGTTTTACATAAGTAGTTTTCTACATTTCAAATATATACGTTTGAATCCGCGGAACAAGGAAAAAAAGCACATAAAAGAACGTAACTTTAATTGTGGCCGCAATTTGAATAACGAATTGTGTGTGTGAATGGAGCATTTTTGTATGAATATTCTGTTCACAGATATTTGACAAATATAATCCTCATTTCTGATAAAGTAGATACGCTAAACTTACGGTGAGCTCATTTGAATATAAAATTTAAAATATGTTCTTATCTTTATACGCAATATATTATAACTACATTGTGTGTATATTAATGTGACAATATTTTCACACACGATGTAATAAAACATTTCACGTTGAACTTTCGACATGTCAAAGTTAGAAAATCAATTTTTTCTCATGTATGCAATTATCGTTAGGACAACAACACCGACTGACTTTTACTCATACTCGCAGTCCATGTTTAATATCTGATATCGCACAAAATGCATTTTCGGTCTCTTTTATTAAACACGTGCATATTTGCACGATGTATATTGTTTCATATATTTACGTAAAAATTATTTACATTATACATTTGATTTACCAGATGGAATTTTTGGTCATTTTGTCGGATGTTTTATGTGTTCACAATACCATTTTTTATTATGAATTTAATTTTATGTACCGACGGAAAATTGTGATGTATCAAAGAAATATATTGGAATATAATGCAATACAATAACGGCTGTTCTATAGATAAATGGTTGCTAAAGAATAATATAATATTTTGACAAATCAATACGTACATTTAGATGAAATTTTACTTTCTTCAATTAATATTACATTTTTTTAAATCATACATATTTATAAAAGAAGGAAAAACGAGGTCTTATCTAAAAAGAAATATCGATTTTCCATTTAATCGCCGTATAAAATTTTTCCTTCTTTTCTCTACTTTTATGTATATAACGGCATACTGACGATCATCTCATAATAAATGCATGTATGCAGAATACTGCCACGATATACTATCATCCACTGCCCCATTTTCGATAGTTTTGCATCGATTTGTTTGACCTTAGTTCAATAACGTGCCGCTCCACATAATATTCGTAATATATTATAAAATAAATTCTTATTTATAGATAAAAGTTTTTTTGTACAAATTACGATTATAAAAAAAGGAATATTCAAAATATTTAAATTCTGTACATTCATGTAGACTTATCAAACGTTGTTAAAAATTTTGCTGTTTCTATTTTTATCATGAATAAATATAATTTATCAATAATAAATCACAATTATCTTGTCTTTTTTAAAACACTGTAAGAGTCACGGTGATTTTGAATGTTTCCATCTAGGCCACGACTGATATTCTCGGTCTGATGAATAGACGAACAAATGAGTGTCCCTTGTTCTTTCCAAAAGACAGTGCATGAGTCAATGAACGCGAATGCTACCACGAGTAATATTCACTGGCAGCGTTTGCGACTACATATTTGCGCTCGTTGCTTTCGTGCATATCTATGCGCACACATACATATTGCATATATATATATATATATATATATACGTAAATATACACGCACCCACACTTGCAGAAATGGCGGACAATTTAGCAATGCATTGTGATCTCGGTAGGGACTGTATTTTCGTGGTATTTCCTTGGTATTTCGTATCTATTCGCGCAATAGTTGTCTCTGCGGCGTCTACAAATATACACCGGTGGCGTATGTAAATGCACTCTTGCATCCGTGTGTCCAATTACGTCCGTGATGAACGCCACCCTTAACGACTGTAAAGCTCGGGATGCAAGCCACTCGACACTTATACGCCTGGGAGATTATGTCAGCGGTGAAATTATTCTCATGGCTGGACTAGCGCGTACATACTGCGGCGCGTTACACAGATCATTTCGCGCATTCGTCTTTGCTATGATTTTGAGAAATTTATCTAAATAGGCACAAACATCGATAGTAAAAGTGAATCGTGATGTTAACAGTAGGAAGTAAGCTTCGATTGCGTCTTAGATTGTTTTCAATTTTTCCGTGTCGATTATTTTTATTGTTATTTCTACATTGATTTTCAGATTTTATAATTACGTGATAGTATATGTTCTGAGTAATTCATAATACGGATATTAGTGGAGTTACATGCACACAAAATAATACTTAATATTCTATAAATAATTGAAAAATATTTATTACAGATAAAATATTTACATGAGCATTGCGACAAAATTTCACAAACATTTACCAAAAATTGACCTTTTTACTTCGCGTAAAGCTGTTTGTACTGCAATCTCTGTACTGCAATCTGTTTAATAATGTAATACGTGATTTGGCGATCATAATACAGGCAGGTCAGTCATAATTCTGTGGGAATACGGGAGATTAGACTGCCACCTTAAACGGTGCTTAAGCAGATCATATATTCATATCCTGTACAAGGACGTGTTACTTAATTGCGTAACCCACCTATTATTCAAGAGAAACATTACACCTGCTTCCATTCCATAAAATATAAATACTATGATTCTCTCAGCTCACTGTTTAAATTTTCTACAGTACGTACAGATTGTATATTGTTCTGCTATTTTTAATTTTCAATATCCAATGTAAAAAATAAAAATAAATATAACATCCAATATTAATGGATACGCATAACGAAAAAGAGAAAAAACATATATATATATATATATATATATATATATATATATATATATATATATATACAATAATATGTAAATAATATTTATATGCAATGGTTATATGTCAATACACGTAAATCAGTGCTGATATAAGAATGAAGAAGCTATTCTTACATATCGGGCGAAATACGTCGACGTATATCTATAGATATATTAAATATCGGAATACATAACGTCACATTTTGATCTGTGGTATCCAGAGAATTTGGGTTGCATTGAATTTTAAAATATCGCAATCTCTCTCCGAGTCACGGAAATCTTTCGTATTCATCGTGCATTTTATATTAAATTATTGCGTAAATTATGTTAATTGTTAAAATCATGTATGATAGAGTAAATTTAATATATATAATTATAATTTTTAATGAGTTCTGATTTTAATGAGTGCTCTGAACATTTTTTACAATTTTTATATTTTATTTTGCGTCGAAAAAGTTTCTTACAAAATATTTAAAACCATAATTTTATACATAAAAACATTTAAAATTAAAACCGTACGAGTTAAATATCACATAAATCCAGCATTCTCTTTTATTTGGAGTAAAGTTACAGCAATTAAAGCAAAAACAGAAAAAGTCATTTTTAACATATATTTATTACGCATGCAAAATGCGCATACGCGCACATTGCGGAAACATGATGTATGTGCATGTACTTTTCCTATAAATATATATACGGGTGGACTATAGAGATAGTCTATATCTGCAGGAAGCGCAATGCTGTACGTCCTTTTCGCAATGTGTGCGAGTGATTATTTTGATCTTAAATAGAGAAATAATATCACAGCAGTTGAGCAGTGTATAAAATAGAGAACAGTATACTATATGTCGGACAAGAGGCAAGAACTGTTATAGTTCATAGTTATAGTACTAATCACTGTTGCTAATCACTATTAATGATGCAGGTAATTCAGTTTTACTATTAATTAAACTGTATTGCTGGTTTGCGTTTATCATGTTACGTCCATATTGCGTTTTACACATTATCTCCACTTGGATTCTTCTTGTTTCATTTCATCTCATAATGGATTTTACAACGTGGCTCTAAATATATTAAAAGGCAGCATTCCTATTATGAAATTTATGGGTAGTAACGGCTCAGCAAATTCAATAACAACGATCCGAAAACGTTTTGATAACAAATCAATAAAATTTCTCGCACGCGAATTAAGCAATATAAATTGGATATATGCAGGATATATTAATTGGATTAAAGCATATTTAATAGCTACGTTCCAGACGGTTATGACTTTTTGGTCGAAAACTAATAACCACCCAACTAATATCCGGTTACTGGCATCGAGGAAGTGAGAATCGCTTAACGAGGAATATTCGTTTTGGATTAATCTTCCGCGCCGCCGCCCACCTTGCGGAAAAATTATGGACCGCGGTGAGAATTGAGAGTTTTAAAAGTGTCAGCCAAGAGAACGGTAATTCTCCTTAAAAAATGGATTAAGGAGTATCTCTGCTGAATCGAATTATCCTGAAATTGCATTCCATCCGTGCGGCAAATATTAATTAATTTTTCCAAAAATTCCTCTTTGTACATTATTGAATATATAACATTCAATGTAATATTATTGAGTGTAAAACGACATGTAAATCTATATTGTTTAACTTTAAATATTTCCAGTTTAATTTAAATTTCGCGTTTTGAAATATAAAATAGTTCACAATATGTGTAAAATTTCAAATATTGAAATATCGCACACAAATGTTTACTAGTTGAATTTGATACAGCGTAAATAAAATTTCTGTGAAATATTTCAATCACTATATCTTGTCGATACGTTACTTTACGATGCGGTCAAAGCTACCTTATCTATGACCCGATTTGCTGCGAAACAAAGTGCAACAGTATCAGTGGTACGTGCTTTCAACGAGTTTCGTTCTACGATATCGGAACGACCGGAGTATCGTATGTAAAGTTTATAAATGATAGCACGATAAACACCGTGCTAAAGTTGATTAGAACATTCGGTATATATTTGAACTTCTTGAGTAAATTGATTACTTTCCACATTTTGTAATCCATCGATTATCGATTCATACATTATTTTATTTGTATGTTATGATACAACTAATCGATGTATGATTGTATGTTGTTATTACAACGTTGTTTTAATTATTTGTAAAATATTTTATTTATTCTCCTAGTTAACGTTCGTGGAATTATTTAAAAAAAAATAACGTCCGTCACAGTCGCTGTTAAAAATATCGTAAATATGTTGATCTTCTTTCTCATATTTCTCATGTGTGAAATGGATAGTTCATTATATATACGGTATAGTATATATAGAACTTAGAGGTACATATATGGAGTCATGTGAATCCTCGGAGCTATAATAGAATTAAGACAAAGACAGTGTCGAGAGCTTGTCTATCAGCATCCCAGAGTCCTCTCTGTTAACTAATCTCAAGACATCTAGTACCCAGAATAATATCAAATTTACATATTTACATATTAAATTCATGTATTGGATTTACATATATTTAGGGCTGAGCTCGGATTTAAGTTGACACTTCAGAAGTTACATATATTTACCTTGAAATTTCAATACTTAATAAGTTAATATATAATTGATTCGTTTCATATATTAGTCTACTCCGACTAATATATGAAACAAATCAATTATATATTAACTTATTAAGTATTGAAATTTCAAGGTAAATATATGTAATTTCTGAAGTGTCAACTTAAATCCGAGGAGTATGTTAACACTATCATTAGGAAGCGCAGACACGCGCGCACACAATTTTTTCGTATTTTCTTTTACTTTTGCCCGTTATAATTAAAAATGATTTATAGTATCTGATTGTAAAGCTATTCTTTTGAAATGAATTTTTATCCTTCTATTGTTATGTAGAAATATTTCATTGTCTTACATATTGCAGATATAGCAGAACGTGTAATATATCATAGCAATGACGGCGAAACGTGATATTCTTAGAAGAGTTATAGTATAATCTTGAATTTTTAGTAGTGTGTCTTCAAAATACGAAACTACAAATATTTCTTGGTCTGTTGAATAAATGGTTTAGAATCTGGTAAAACATTATTAACCAGTGAAGCAGTCAATCATATTTTATCAGTATTTAATCTGATTATTGAATTGTATGAAATATTTACAGAAAATTGTTTTTTTTTATACTAAGGTTAATCAAAATTATGATAAAAGCAATAAATTTTATAAAAAATAAATAAAATATATTTAATAAAAATTACAATGTTATATTTTTTGCTGTCTACATTTAAAGATAATTTAATATTTACAGACAATAATATTTCAATTACGCAATACAATTAATCACAATAATAAAAAATCAAAATATGAATAATGTAGAAGAAATGGCAATAATAAAAAATAAATATAAAAAATAATATATTCTGCAACTAATTTTAAATAAAAATTACTTTGTGTGTATTAACTGTTTTATAGAATATTATTGTTCTACAAACAGGAAAGTTAGAACTTCACTTATGAAGATTACGTCACTAACTAATGAATTTGCTTACTAAGAAATTGAATATGTTTTAGTGCTCTCAAAAAGCTAGTAGTAATGGGTATTGTCTGAAAGCACAATATCCACGCTTCCGACGTGACTTTCTCGAAACAAAAAGTGCTGGTAGAGTAATGAGAGATGCCAAGAGTTCTTCAGATTCATTGCTCATTTCCAGGAATTCGTTACAGTTCTATGTAACTACAGCTTTGATTGTTATAAAATGAGTATAATATTACTTTTATTTCCGCTATCAATCTGTTAACTGTTAACTGAAGAATTTCAAAATTGCATAAAGATTAATGTGTCTTATTAAATTATTCACGAGAAGGACAAGATTAATGCGCAGATTAACAATGCACAGCCGCATGTGTACATATGTATACACATATACATTCGTTCGGTTTTACATAACATTACATGTTCTCGTCGGTTTTCGTTGAAGGATCAATACAACGCGGTGAAATTATAACAAAAGATTTTATTAGCGGTTCAATTTTGCGTAATTGATTCGAGCTTTATGACAAATGATGTAATAATGCGGGCGCGATTTTACTGCTTTTATTTCATGACAAATCTTTACTTTTTGCAATTATAATATGCCTATTATAAATGCGTTTGTTAAACGAGAAACTGATAGTACAAATATTTTTTATGCAGGCACAGTAAAATTTTACATTGCTTTATTTATTATCTTCATGCATTCTAAAGCTTGGGAAATAGGTATAATTTTAGTGAGTGTTTATATCAATATTGTGAAGATGTATGAGAAAGATATTCACATTTATTGGCAGTAATGAAAATGAAACAATTTGTGCGCGCTACTTTTTCTCCGTTATAGAAAATAGAAGTCGCAGTTTCTAATTTTAGTTTCAAACTATAAACGAGAGCGCTTGCTACTTTATTTAACGGATAATAAGTTGTTCAGGAATTTATGTATATAGCTTCAAAGAGGTATATATATATATATATATATACACACATATATATATAAAATTTTATTTTTTTGGGCAATTATTAATTCGATCAATGATATAAGAATCTTTACAATATTTTTTTCTTATATTTTGTATTCATATGTTTAAAACAATATGACAAGTAAACAGAATTTATATTATCAAATATTTATATATATTTAAAAATGTTTATGCAAGCATATTTAATATAATAGATGATAAAACATAAAAAAATTTAGAAAACTGTTATTTGAATCAAGTAACGATCAGATTCTTTATATTTATCGTAAAAACAGACTCTCGTGTACATTAAGGACTAAAAGACAAAGTCTAGTCTGCGAGTTAAATGTTCAGTTAAATAAAAATAACAATTTTTCAAGAACGGTATACCATTAGCGAGCGTCATTATATTCTCAAACGAAAAAAAGTACATTTACAGTGGACACGCTTACAGTACAGAGATTATAAGCAGTATTTTTTTGGTACTTTCCTTTTTTTTATTAGAATAATAAGCAAAATTCTCAGAGAACTTTATTTACACTAAAATCGTTGTAGCGAAAACTTGGAAGGAATTTTTGCGTCTCTATTTTACCTTTTGCGTGCTGTGCGAACGAAGAGTTGCGGCGTGAACTTTTCACCAGAGTAGTTAAATTTATTTCCTCAGACGTCAGACGATGCGAGAAATAGCGCATTGATTCGCTGCACTTTTACATTTACAGTTATTTATTTATAGGACACATAGATAGAATGTTGCCGTTACATTTACGACTGCATCTGCAATCGTGATACTTTTGGACATATTCGTTTATGTTATTACGCTATATATATTCTATCTCTTCACTGTACATTTCTAAGCAAATCTAGAACGAAGCTTTGAGAATAAGGAGCAAAGGACAGTTTGCTCGCTATCAGACAATTGCGATCAATCGATATTATTGGAAAAAAAATCCGATTCCTGACTAATACGGTGTAATTCTAACGGCAATGAATATCGAGCTTTTTTTTTAAATACGCGTACAGAATAGGATTAAAAAATAGTACGGTACTGGCCATTCATATATGTTCCTGTACTGAAAAAAAGTGGTGAGATAAAACGTATTCGTGATATCCAAGAATCAATTCCCTTTTATCGTACAGATAACGCGCTCACTGGCCGGAACATATTCAATATTAAAGTTAGCATCCTACAAGAGGTACAAAAATATTTGGTTGGGAATCTAATGAAGAATTATTACTAATGGAGAACTTTTATATTATTTTATCATTTTTAAAACACTACTTTAATATAATTAAAAATAGAAAATTGTAGCGTATCAAACTAAAAATAGCTAAGCGCGTAATTTATTTTACACTCGTTGACTTTTATATAAATTATCAATTATTTTTATTAATACATTATAAAATTGAATTAAATATATTACTGCCGCATTTAAATTTTTGTTACTTGCGAAATAAAATAAAAAAAGCAGTCTATTTAAAATAACTTACATAAAAATTCTATAATATTATATATATATATATAAAATAGTTAAGTTCTTTTTATTTATATTTCTTTTATTTTTATTTATAAAATTAATGTGTTTTATCTGATCACAAGATTTCCGCAATGTATTTACTACTCTGGGGTGGAATCTCTCGCCACAATCCGTTCTATTTCAACTTGATGGGTCGATAACGATTGCGCGCAATCCCGTTGGTCCATTCGTCTTACCCGACTTTCATACCTCATAGTATTATCAATCTGGTTTTATACATTATAAACCATTCTCTTGCGAGTTACTGGCGACTATTTATGGTTGATCGAGTATCTCCCGCCGCTCCAGGTGGGAGTATCTTTATCAAAAGTTCATCGATTGACCCACTAGCATTTAAACAGCACTCCCGACACAGGCATAGCCCTCTTCTCCCTCTCAGGCATAGTCCAATTCTTGGATAGATATAATTTCTCGCTCCCGTGGGTTGCTTTGCATAATTCAAACTTTGATTTTTGTAAATCTGTTGAAAATGATTCCGTAGCTTTAAATTTTTCTTGTTGCAAGGGCGGAATAATGCGTAGAAAATCTGTGGATGAGTGCAACGGTATTCATGGTTACTGGATATTATGAAAATATGCATATTATTCAAATGCGGATTAATTAAAAATCCACTTTATATACTCGACAGACGATTTAAATTTATCATTGCAAGTGACAGCATTTTCATATGAAATTTTCATAAAGTCGAATATTTTTTCCTGTTCAGCATAAGTATAATAATAATTTAGCGGTTGGATTTAATTTTAAACAAGACAATTACAAAAACCGCAAATATACACAAGACATGAACTACATATTTCTTTTTCTAACAAATAAATAGATTTTGAATAATCAAATTTTTCATTTGTGTATAGCATGTTTCTAGAAGAAGCTTTTATGCGCGATCTTAAAATCGTTTTATACTTTTGAGTCCACATTTTGTACTACGTGTTATTTTTTTATCAGAATACTTGAAAACTATTTCACGACTTGAAAGCCTTAAAAGGGCAATAAAGCGGAAGGAAGCTTACTGAAGAACAGTTGAGATTTATAATTGTAACAAGAGCGGAAAATTATATGCGATGCTCGTTTAGACGACATTTTACAGTCTGACATTGCATTCATTGCTGATAGTTATTTGAATCAAGTACGTGCTCGGAATTCCGTTCCCTTTAAACTGCTTCTTAGTTCAGATTGCCATTACCCAGTCGCGCCGTGGAAGTGGAAACAGCGCCATAATTCACTTAATTCGGCAAGCCGAAGGAAAATCTAGTTGCTGCTCAGGCCAGTAATAGTGACTGCGGTTGATTAAGAAGTCAGCAAGCAAATAAGAAAAATGTAATTAAACGATTAAATTATTGCCACTAATATATTTTCTTAGTCTCATTTATTTGTTATTATTCTATTATTAGCCATTTTTAGTCATTTGATATCTTTATTGTTTTCTGCATTCTCAGTAATCATGTTGATGGCATTTAAATAAATCAGCGCTCACTGGAAAGACCACTGTAATTGCAATTTCATTACGTTCCAGATTTAATTAATAATCTCATCATGTAGTAGAAGGAGATTATTATTTGCTTGCTTCTTCATGTAAATAAAAATTGCCTTTAATTCTTTAACTTAATTTATGCAACGTTATTTGTGTCGGCTAGATGCTTTGTTACATGTCTGATCTCACAATCTTGTTTATTAGATTTTAAAATAATTATTGACAAAAAAAAATATATATATATTAATATCTTTAATAATAGTGATGATTTATTTGTAATTCATTGAATAAGCTACGAAGAAAATCAATTTATCATACTGCACATTTTTTTAATGCTTTTTTTCACTGATAAAAATATACTGCATTTATCGAAGGATTAATCAATTATATATACGTATATTTATTAATGTATTAAACGTGTAAAGCTTTACATTACGTTACTTTCAATAAAATACTTTGACAGTGACAATATGAATTTAGACGGGGATATGTTACATGTTCGACGTTTCTTCTCGCATACTTTGAAATACGATTTCTTTGTATGAGTGCTCAATCTCTCCGCTGTTCTGCCTTATTTCCATAGTCTGTTTGACTTTTCTCATCCAATTTTAGCAAATCCCCGTGCGTTTGCCTCTTTTCGATGTGATCCATTTCCATATTTCGCAGAAACGTCGGCGCTGAACTATTTCGCCTGTGCATCGATATGGAGGCGGGTTGACCGTAGGAAGTTTTAAAAGTTCCGCCGACTTTCATCTATATTCATATTTCCACATACACGCATCGCGATTTTTAATCGATTCGATTCACACGCGTTTCGCAGCATTCGCAGAATTCACAGTTCGGTTCAATATATGCTCCGCCGAAGCGTCACATGTTCTCCGCTTTCCATGACAAACGGCAAATTGAAAACAAGGCTTTGTTTCTGCGACATCAATCGAACACATATGCATATATAAAAAAACCAAATTGACAAACGAATGTTCAAAGTGTTGTTTCAACGTTTTAACGATTAAGTAAATGATGTATCTGTATCTCTTTAGGAGTCATTAAATATAAGAATAATTTATATTTTCTCAGAAATTATCATGGTACTGCAAAACGTATATACCGGACAATTATCTATGAACCGAGGATAAGCGTTATGGAGAATCAAACGACTGATTATTATGGCGATGTTACGTTATATCAATGGAACCACACGGCGAAGGAAGGAGATGCGGAAACGGAATATTATTTACCTAATTGGACTGATCTCGTTCTAGCAGGATTATTCACAATCCTGATTATTGTTACTATAGTAAGTATTATCATTGCTTTTAATATACTTAAGACTTTCATCAACATTTTTGCATTTATTTTTATGACTAAACGTATTATGCAACAATGCTTCATTGATACGAGTAGTTTTTTTCTTTCTCTATATAGTAATTCATAAATTTATAAAAAACGTTTCTTAAAGTACTTAATGTAATGTAATTTGCTTGTAACATGTTTTTGTCACAAGTATGTATAAATTTATATCTTAATGTTATTTGACTTCTTTACAGTTTCAATTCTCATTTTATTCTATTATATTTATTACAGTATTAACAATTCATTTTAATGATCCGGACAATATATCTGCGGAATGGATTTGAAAAATACCATCCACATCTTTTTATTTTTATAACCACTGCGTGCGATTCTTTTGTTAATATTGTACACTGAGGAAGGCCTGATGTCAGGCAGAAACGTTTGTAAATACTTTCAAATGAGAATACAGTAACCTTCGCGCGAAGAACTTGCATTGTGGCTCTTCACGCTGCTTTTGATTTTCATTCGATTTTGTTAATCACTCGAGCCTTTCACATCTTTTATTTTAATGTGACTGATAACGCGGTTATCTAAAGTATGCATTCTCAATCACAAGCTCCTTTTTTTTTTGTATTATAACAGGTCGGCAATACATTAGTGATTGCGGCTGTAATTACCACCAGGCGATTACGGTCCGTGACTAATTGTTTTGTGTCTAGCCTAGCGGCGGCGGATTTGCTAGTCGGTTTAGCGGTAATGCCACCGGCGGTACTGTTACAGGTAACACATATTTGTCACGTAGAAATTAATGGCTTTATCGAAAAATTCAAGTGCACTGTGCATAAAGCGCGAAACGTTTCATTTATATCTTTATCTTCAAACTACGATTTTTTTTTTTGCACATGAGCTATCGGTATCTTAATTACCGCAATTAGTACACATTATTCAATTCTGTGCACATGAATTTCACACCATACTGCAATCGCGGTATTTAGAGCAGCTGTTTAATCGTCAGTATTTAATGATTGCACGAGTCGACGTGCACAGTGCAATAAATTACGATTTCCAATGCGCATTATCGCTGCGCAACGGAAAGTAGACCAGAGATATATGTTTTTTTCTTTTTTTTTACATACATAAATCTGTCTTACCTCGTGCAAATTACTCTTTTATGGGTTTTATCAAGTAAAATATCTTTCGATGAAGCTTACAGGAGGTACTTGGGAGCTGGGTGAAATACTGTGCGATTCTTGGGTGTCCCTTGACATTCTACTCTGCACGGCCAGTATTCTGTCGTTATGCGCAATATCTATAGACAGGTAAAATCCGACCATACGCATTTTCAAATCTCGTCACGTAGATAACAAGATTACCGGGGAGCATCCTGCCAACCGTTCTACCTTTCGCAAATAGATTTTTCCGTCATTAAAAGCGAAATTTCATGCGACGTAAATTCCCTAACGTCTGGGTTTTACGAGTCTTCGTGAAAAAAAAAAAAAAAAAAAAAGAGGCGAACGGCAGGCACGGAAATGGATCTTCCGGCTTGTAGAAAGTTTGCTCAAGTTATAAAGTATCCTGTTCTGTTGATTTATTATTACGATCAAGCAAGTCCATATCGCTCACTCAAAGCGATTTGTTTTCGCATGTATCCTGCGCATCTTTCTTTTTCATCCGCTGTAATTATGCGCATGAGAGAAATATAAATATTTGAAATAATATTATAATAATGTAGACAATTTTTTTTCTCCTTAATACATTATACAAAAATAGATTTATAACGTAGAAGTGATTATAATTATTTTTAATTAAAAAATTCCGAAAGTGAACGATCTGATCCGGTGTGGAAATTTTCCTTTCCTTTTTTCTACAGCCTGTAATCTAACTTAAACTGTTTCTCATATTGCATTCTGCATACAGAAGTTTTAAACTTGATTACAGACTATGCACATACTTGTATAGAAAGTTAAAGTTCTCCGAGCGCGGTTAATGACATTCTCGAAATACAATTTTAACATCCCACATGTGTACTTCTCGCATGAATGCGAGTTTTCAAATGTCAAGACTGCTTTAAAAATTATGTAATAACGCGAAAATCTGTTCGACGACATTCACCGTGTAGTCTCTGTTCCCTTCTTTTATCAATCCTACACTTCAACACTTCCGATCATTAGCATTTGTAAAATTAGATGAAATTCTTCCCGCTACGATCGATATTTTTTTGTTCAAGATATCTGGCCGTAACTCAGCCGCTGATATACAGCCGTCGACGCAGGAGCAAAAGACTAGCCGGGCTTATGATCGTAGCGGTGTGGGTGATGGCCGGTGCCATAACGAGCCCGCCTTTATTAGGTTGTTTCCCACGTGCAACAAATCGCGATATCAAAAAGTGCTCCTACAATATGGATTCGTCGTACGTGATATTCTCATCCATGGGCAGTTTTTTCCTGCCCATGCTGGTAATGCTGTACGTCTACGGCAGAATTTCGTGCGTCATAGCAAGCAGACACAGAAATCTGGAGACCAACGAGGAAAACGTGCGACCACGTCGTAAAATTACGGTGAGCATTTGATTTGATTCAGTCTACTCAAAAGACGCGATCGAGGATTATCGTTAGTTACATTTTTGTGCGATCAGTGTTATTTCTTGTTTACGTAACGAATTTTATTATAAATGTATTTATTTTATTATTTATTCTATTACAGATATTTGTTTTATTATTCGTTTCGATAAAATGTAATAGAATCCAAATGAGTGAAATAATGTTTTATATTAATAACTTTTTTATATATTATATTTAATATTTATTTCTTGACACATCAACTGTGTAGAAATTAATATTAATTTTAATATCTAAAATTAAAATTAATTTCTACATAGTATTATAATATTAAATTATATAAAAACTACATATTAATATTAAGAGTTATGTTCTTTTTATATTATATAATTTTATAAATATCTTATAGATATTCAAATTGATAATTGAATTTCTGTCATATAAAAACAATATCAACAAAATCAGATTAAGCTCTCACACGCTTACATTAATCTTCCTAGCATTATGCTTTGTTTATTTTCCGATACGAGATGTGTGAGATAAACTAATTCTGATGGCAAGATAATAATGATTCGTTACTAAAATTCTACTTCATCAATATTCGAGCATTACAGCTAATATCATTGGTACTCAATGATAACGGATTACTATAATATTATTATTTATAATAAATTAATAAATACAAGAAGAGATCTTTTGAACAAATTGAATTTTTATCACGATATAACGCAAAAATTTATATGTGTATCCGATTTATATCTCGAAAATTAAGAAAGATTCGAAGAGAAATTAAGAACTGAAAAAAAAACTATTTTTTTTAACTTTCTTAATTATCCGAAATATTTTTATGAGCGAAACGTTTTCTTGCGGTCTTCATTTTATAGATAAAACACAGGTAATCTTTCGTATTTCTGTAATTCATTTTTAAAACGACATTGTAATGAACAGTGAGCTAAAAAAAAATTTTAGTATGATAGATGAGCAAGAAGATTAAAATGCTTGCGATGACAAACGTGGCAGAAATTAAATACGAATACAGTTTACTTGGAATTTAAAGCACGCATTTCGAACGGAAAGGAAATACCGCAAAAATCAAGGATTATATTAATGCGAAGCATATTGTGGCTCGTACAATGATAGCATCGACAGCAAGATAACAAAACCGTTCTCGCAATTTCATTGAAAAGGAGATTAGAGAAACCGTCGGTTCTCTTATGACGGACGCAGAACGCCACAGGGGCTTTAAATACCATGATGGGAGAAGCGGATATCTCATTAATCCATATTATTCAGTCTTACACAATCGATATGTTATCTGTCATTTAGCACAACACATATTACAGACTTATTTGTCGAATTTGATATAGTTATGTAGACTGGCGCGAAATTTAATTACAAATAGACATATGCGTGAATTGTTTTAACAGGAAATGGAAACAGATTGTGTTCATAGAATCTTCTCGTCATTGATGTTGAAACTGTTGACTCAGAAATGATTGCGTCGGGATTTCTAGATTTCAGCACTCATTGTAATAACAATCTGCTTCATGCATTATTTATTCATTCAAGTAGATGATCTCTTGAATGTCTACAGAGTGACATTGATTTATATTGCCAAACTCTAAATGGAAGTAATTTAAAAAGTAATTCTTCAAGTAGCAAACAAGCGAAAACAGCGATTTATTACAACAACAGAGAATAAAATAGAACGTCTTTAAAAAATTTAAGAAGAATATTTACGACAATGAGTGATGAACATTTATGAGAAAAAAATTTTTTACGCTGAGAACATTAATAATTCTGAAAATAATGTTACGAAAATAGTGATCGTGGCTTTAATGTATACTACAATTGTTAGCGAATACAACTGGGCTTGACAGCTTAATAGAATCCTTTACTTACAATGAAAGTGATTGAAATCTTTGGTACGAATAATTATGAAATATTGACTTGGATAATGATATGCAATTTATGCAAATGTAATATGGAACAAAGCATGCGTATCATTTCACATTGAAACAGACATATGCCTTTGTTTAAACGTCGATAAATTTTTAAACGTGACTTCACTGCTTTATTTAACCATTGAAGATTTATATCGACAGTCGTATCAATATTAATACCAAAATGTTTGTATTTTATTATATTTATTTCTATTCACGAATGAATAGAAATTCGGAAATATTAAAAAGACAAAAGCAATTAGAAACATTTTTGTTTCGTTATGTATCAGAAAATCGATGATGAATTAATATTAGTAGCGCAAAATACGCGATTGCGAAATATTGCGAATTTTTCAACTATTTTTGTTTGCAGAGTGATCGTGGCAAAAGTATCAAAGCGCAACGCGCGAATTGTGCGGAGGGCAGTGTGGCGTGCGACAAGCTATCCGAGGAAACCGAACCGACAAACATGTGCAAAAAGTTGGGCACAATTCGAGGTAATCAGCAAAGCTGCATCAACAGGGTCGCTAGGGAAACGAAAACTGCGGGTACCCTGGCAGTGGTTGTCGGTGGTTTCGTTGCATGCTGGCTGCCATTTTTCATTCTGTATCTGGCAACACCCTTCGTGCCCGTGGAGCCACCGCATGTCCTCATGCCAGCTTTGACCTGGCTAGGTATCTTTTTTTTTTTTACATATGGAATTTTATGAAAGTTGTGCTTTTTATTATCTACGGCTTTCTCGAAATCTTAAATTTATAATCGGCCTTTAAAGGCTCCTTCTGATGAATGTATCTATTTTAATAAATATATCTAATTCTAATGAACAATATTCATTTGAAATAAAATTACTAAATAGATAATATAGATGCATAACATAGGAGCAATGAATTTATATATCTATTATTATTGCAATATTAATGTGGAGTATGCTAATAAAAAAAACATTTTATACATTTAGGATGGATTAATTCGGCCATCAACCCGTTTATTTACGCCTTCTATTCGGCAGACTTTAGACTAGCTTTCTGGCGACTAACATGTCGGAAATGTTCAAAGAGCAGACTAAACTTGGATGGCACGAATCGGAAATTACCCGCCCCGGTTAACTGGAAGAAAGATACGTCGAGGACATGAAGATTCCGGCACACGAGTTTCGAACTTGTTCAATTACGTGGCAACGAGGATTAGAAGTGAATGAGTGTGTGATTGACTTGTATTTACTCGTAACCGCAGTACATTAATGAAGTGGCGTCACTGGACTAGAAATTTATCCCTTGGTGTTGTTCAGATTGACTTCAGTTTCTTAGTCAGGTTTGTAAAAAGTGATTTTATCGAATTTTAATCAATCACGCATCGTAATAATCAGGATCTTATCAGAAATTTCTTTTTAGGTTCTTATTAGATTATATTGCTGAATTCATATTAGGTTCTGGCTCAGAATTATATAAAATGTTCAAAAAAGGATTTATATTTATTTTTTGTAAGAACATGCTTTAAATTTTTTTAAAAATCTAATCAGGATCAAGAGATAAATTTTTAGTCGAAATAGTTTATGTATGTAAGAATATATAAGAATTATATGCGCGAGAACCACGTTTTAATTGTAAGAATAGGCTTATCTAATCAATAGTTCGTATGCAATTTTATAAAATATCAATTACGCACAATACATTAGCATACATGTAGCTATTCTCGAGAATCCTATAAATAGTCTTATAAATAGTATTTTCCATGTGTGTAATATGCAATATATAATTGAGTACCTATCATTTTAAATGTTAATGTTTAAATATTTTTGATTATATTTAACTAAATTTAATTATTTAATAAATTCTCTAAATTTTATTATTCAGTTTTTTTTAGGGAAACTTGTTAAGTACATCGAATGCTTTTTACTGATGTTTCGATATTATAAAAAAATATGATATTATTTTATTATAATTATTTATTTATATTTATTTATAGATAGCATATATAAAATGATAACGGAACGTTATTAAATATAGATATTAAATAATGGAAATTTATAAATATATGTGAACGTAGAATGAAGAACTATAAATTATATTATTATTCAATATCTTTAGAGATGTAGAATAGGTCAAAAAAATATATAATATATATATTAATTAAATTATAAACTAATACAATTAGGCATTATTAATAAAATTAGTCATTTAAAATAATAGCTATTGTTATCTAAATTTCGTATATTATTAAAAGTTATCAATCGTTAAAGACTGTATAGAGATATTCTACATAATAGACTTTACTAGAAGATAAGAAACTGTGATGTCTATTTTTATTTCGTTGTTATCGTATATAATTATTTAAAAATTTTAATATAATTTAATTTTATAGTTTACAACAATATAATTTTCAAGTTGTTATTACTGCTAAATACTTTATTTATTCTAGTCAATAAAAGATCTCACATTGTATAAAATATAATATTTAAATTTATAAAATATGAATATATTAATTATGAATGTACATGAGCTACAATCAACATATTTATTATTTATGAAAAAATAAATATATGTACGTTCTATAATATATATACTAATGATAAAGTGCATTAATTTATATTATTATAAATGATATATAAACAATATGTAAAATTGTTTATTACTTCACTACATGTATCAGTATTAACTTTATTAAAATAAAAACGTTTGCTATTTGTTACAAGCTACATTACAGCCATTTAAAATAGCAAATTATTAGCTCCAATTCAATAAATATAAAATGTGGAATATATTTTTGTTTTTTTATAAAACAGACTTATAAAAATACGTGATGCAAACTCCGATATGTTATACATGTGTTATCGATGTGTTATACATATAATGCGTTATGTGTTATTATTATTGAATATAATTGAGTCATTTACTCGTAATTCTCTATTTGTCATTCATAATTCTCTATTTAAATCAGATTTTGATTTCTTTCAATATCTTAACATTTCGTAAATAAGCGAATTAACGCTTTACGAAAATTATGTCCGCTTAGGTAATAAAAAACGAAGTTTATTCCATAATTCGTCATCCATAACAAATCGCTCAGATTCCACGCTACGTCGAGCCATATTGGTCTATTCGTAATCTGTGAATATTAATGTTGTAAATTATTACAAAAGATATATCAATAAATTGTACAATTAAGCACTGCGTGATATAAATAATAATATGATTCTTATATCAACCGAGTTAATAAAGTATTAATAATAGTGTGTGCATTCTTTATTTACACTGACATCTAATTTCAAAAAAATATGGAGTAATGCAATGCACAATAAATATAGTAATTAAAAATTTTAGAAAAATATTAAAATTTTAGAGAACATTTAATTATAATAATACTATTTTATTACGATAAAACGTATTTTAGACAAAAGAAATTCTGTATTTTATGATCTATATTATTTAAGCATTCAGTATTGATACGTACGTGATAATCGGTAATAAACCAGCAGATATACACAGGTGTGTTTAAGCATATGAACGTACTCGAGATGAGAATGAGCATTTTTGTAATTCTAATTTGCGTTTCATTGCTAGCAATTTGAATTTGTTCACTGGAAGTAACGGATGCTATAGACAAATCCTTTTGGACATGATTTTGTTTGTAGATGTTGCACACTATCAGTGTGTTAAATATTACTATCATGATTAAGGGCAGAGCAAACATGATACTCATATCCATAATTCTTAACATCGAATCACTTCTCATGTTATTTTTATCTTCAGAATAGGAGTCGCTTGTCGTATTATCATCTTTGTATGTCATCTTTGTATCATCTTTGTAGAGCGTATGAATATCAATAGAAAAGAAGAACTCAAACCACGGGATCGTAAAAAGAGCCGCTATTCCCGTCAACACAATCACCACAATTTTTGCTCGGGCAATCGTGCAGAAAGATCGATGAAGGAGCGGCCACTTGATCGCCACATATCGCTCAACAGTAAAAGTCACCACAAGCCATACACTTAGAAAGGCAAAAAAGTTTTCGATGCAGATTCGGAAGACTGTCGCCCAATTCTCCTGTTTCGTCACGTGCGTTATTAGCCAGGAGATAATAATTGTTACTAGGACCCCGGTGTCGCTTATTGCTAACGCACTCAGATAGATGCTGGACGAAAAATAACGTAGCTTCGAGCGGAAAATTACGTATACGGACAGAGAATTTCCCAGCAGACTCAAGCACATGAAAACCGGTATGTAATACTGCTCGATCTCTAGAATAGTCTCCTGTATGCAATACCATGTAGCTGTAGCAGTTCTATTCTCGACGTTCATTTTCGTGTATCAATTTTGAGTCACTTGTAATCGTTCTCAGTAGAAAAAGAAGCAAAAAGCAAAGCACTTCACTCGAGCAATATGGCATGTAGAACAACACGTTTCACTGTGTTTTTACTTTGAATAAACAAAAGCGAGATGTTAAGATATTAATAGCTTTGTAATAAGAATCATTCTATTGAAGTTATAATCAGAGTCTGGATCTCGATGCGGTTTTTCCCACTCTGACCGCCGCGTGCCGCGAAAGCAAACAGGGCCGACTACGCCGGTAGCGGTGTAGCAGACTAGCGTAGCAAATAGGGCACCATCACGTGGAGCAAAAAAGAATTAATATTTATTAGATTTGTTACAATGTGTAACAAAATACTGCGATAAATTGGTGAATTTAAAATTTTGACGTCTGTCTGTTAAAATAGCTTGTACAGAAAAATTTCGAGCAACCTCACATTCCAGATAAGATAAGAAATAAAATAGTCACAATATTAATAAAAAATACTGACTTGTGCAAACATTAATATCAATTTTTGAATATAGACAGCCAAATATTAATGCGCCTGTTCGATCGGAACAATTAGAGCTTTTCACCCATTGTTTCGTCTAAGGTAGAATGTACGTTTTTACGTTACAAAGCTATTTTAAGAGACAGACGCCAAAATTTTGAATTCACCAATTTATCGCAGTATTTTGTTACATATTGTAACAAATCTAATAAATATTAATTTTCTTTGCTCCACGTGATGGTGCCCTATTTGCTGCGCTAGTCTGCTACACCGCTACCGGCGTAGTTGGCCCTGCTTCTCGCGGCGCGCGGCAGTCGGAGTGGAAAAACCGGCATCGAGATCCGGTCTCTGTTTATAACACTTGGATAATAACGGTTGCACTTGTGGATTATATTTGACGTCTCAATTCTTTTTCTATTCTTTGCTCATTCAGGATTTCCTGATAAAGTATATTATCAATGTATATAAGATTGTGGTTTCCGTATTAAAGCTATCTATAAATTACTGTCTTTTCACAACGCATGTCAATCCATAACATCCTGGAAAAGTTGTTTGCACGATTATATGAGAATATAAAATAAAATATTATATAAAAATAGTATATAAAATATCGTATAAAAATTAATATATAACAGTTATGTTATTACAAATTATTACAATAAATATAAAAATACTTAACATTTTTTTATATTATATAAAAAGTATAATGTCTTTGAATGTTCTAGAACACTCAAAAAAATGATCTTGCAATAATAGCTAAAATTTTCTAGGGGTAAAAAATTAACTAAAACAGATAAATGATTAGCAACTGTTGTGATATTGCATATGTAAGTACTTAATCAGTTTAGATGACAGAAACAGAATATGTATCTGTATTGTTTATGAACTTTAAAAAGAAAGTTTCTCTAAAGCGCCTATCTATATAAGAACAATCACGTGTTAGATCATGCAATGAATAATATTTAGCAATGGTACCTAAATTTTTTAGAAACTATTGCTAGAACATTACTGCTATAAATTCTATATGTGACAAACAATGCTTTCACAGATACGAAAAATAGCGATACATTCTTGTTGCGATATCTAGAAATCTAACTACATCAGCGAAATATTTTTTTGAGTGAAGCACAATGTATTTTGGTTACTACATTAGTTTAATATTGATTATATTGAGATTGCGTCAATCAACATTTTTTTATTATAAAACTAAGGAAATGTCAATATATTACACTCATGAAGACATCAAGTTGTTTAAAAAATAAAATACTATTTGCTGTTATCATTATCATAAAAAAATTATAAATTTGCTATATTCTTAAGTAACACATAAACATGATGGTTAAAGCTTTTGCTTTATATAATATTCTTATATATATTATATTAAAAGAAAGTACAGTTGTTTTGTCTGATTTTATTTCTGATCTAAGAAAATATTGTTTACATATTTCTAAATATTTTTAATATATTCACAAATGTATAAAAATATTTTTATTTACTTCCTTTTTCCCCCTTCTTTTACTTTATTTATTTTCTTTAACAATAATATTACAAAATATATACAAATTTCTATTTTTTTGAAAATGCAGTTATAATCGAAATAGGTACAAAGTCGCTATTTTTCCCAATTTTTATTTAATTTATTTGTAAAATTGGACAGAATTACAAAAGTCAATATCTTTACATTTGCTGATCTTTTGTAAAATAGGTAAAAATAAAATATAAAAATATATATCTATATTATTTAATTTTCAGGTTTCGTTTCACTTTCTTCTTCTGCAGGTTGATGTTCTTCGTGTCCTTCTGCAATGTGTGCAGCTTTTGCAACACAAATGTATATGGCAAAGCTTTTCTCACATTCATCCGTAATATCTTTTACTAGAATATAAAAAATATATAGTTTAAAAATATTAAGAAACATATAATGCATTTGCCGTGCATGTTATATAAATAAATCTAGCAAAATATAATTTTATTGCAATTAGTTTATTATTTTAATATGCACTATGAAAATCAATGTAAAAGAACATATATAATTAATTTTTATAAATCCCATATTTTTAATAAATTATAATATATTTTTAATTTACAGTAAATATAATGATAGTTTACCTTCTTTTACACATTTATGTACAACTTTATGCAGTTGGCGTACTGAGGGTTGATTAGAATCTGCAACCGCATTATCTATCAAGTCATGCATTCTTATTTCATTAATGTTTGATCCATTTATCTAGAACCACAAAAAATATTAACAAAAGGAATAATTAAATGTTAATTTATTATAAAAGTTTTTTTCCCGAGTTAAACTGTATATCATTTGTTATACGTTTATCATAAAAAAAAAAAATTAGTAACGTATAACTATCGATCTAATAACTATTTGTGATACATCACTGACTACAATTTTTGTATCATAAAATTATTAAGTTTTTAATATAATTTAAGATTATATTATTAATCTGCGTAATGTTTAATAAAATATATGAAACATATTATAAAAGAAAGTTACCACATTTTGTCTTTTTAGCACACATGCAATAGTACAGCCACATCTCCGTGTTCTTTGTTCATTTCCAGACTGTACATGTAAGTTAGTCATTATCTGTTCTTCATCATACCAATCATCTAGAAAATAAATTGCGGCAAGGAATATTGCGTTTTGTAATATATCTTTTGTAATAGTTTAATCTACATTCTTTAATTTACATAAATCAAACAAATATAGGCAATTAAAAAGTCACGCAGAAGAGAAAAACTTTAATCAAGTCTGATAAAGTATAATTAATTCAAAATGTATTAAAAAAGTTTGGTTTCAAATGTTTAAATGGTTTAAAATGTGTTAACAGAGTAACAAAAAATTCACAGCACAATATATAATATAGTTGTGTATTATAACTTACTCTGAACCAAACTGTTTTCACTTATGCAAGCAACAACATCCTCTTGAAGAGATTTTATCGCAGCTTTAAGTTGTTTCTTTACGTCTTTTACGTCAGCTAAGCTAACTGACTAACATACACAATATTATTTATTATATTATTGTAATCAATTTATTTTTTTCTAAATTTAATATATATTATACGTACTGTTTTTGTTAAAATTATATTGATAATTTTGCAAATATATATTTTTATTATATTGGACAATATTTCCCGAATTAAACAATCGGACCAATCACTTATTATATTAAATTTATTAATAATTTTAATAATTTTTTACAATATCAATGCATTGAAATGGAAAAATACTCACAGCAAGTACTAAAACACAAGCGCAAAGCAGGAGAGTCTTCATTTTACTAAGATTGTTGCTTTATTGCAGTTAAACGTACACTTTACGGAGTAATCGCACAACTATCGGAATGCGTTGTATTTATACTTGTATTTATACTTACAGCAAATATAAAAATATTAAATTTCTACTTACTGCAAATATAAAATGTGTGTATGGGTTAAAGTTCAAAAGATAAGCAGAGCATAGGTCATCTAAGCATTAGTTACGAAACACAAATAAAACGATAATTTTCCGATATTACAAAGATCTAATGTTGAAATGGAAAATAATACACATTGTCAATAAATTTAAAGAATTTTTTTTTCTTTAGTAAAATGTTTATTAGATACACAAAATATTTATTCGTAAAATAATCAGATATCTGTACGTGTAAAAAGAGTAAATAAATCATTAAACAGTGGATTCTCGATTGCGCTAATTTTGCACGATTTATCTCGTTTTTTTTTTTTTTTTTTAGGTTCTCACGTGTCTCTTTGCCGCTTCAAAATTAATGATATTAATGAATACTGCGCTTCTCCGCGTTTAATCGCTTGTTTAATTGATCAATGATATCGACGAACATCTGCCGATAAAGCGTAAGATGCCGCCGCATTAACTACTTGCACGTACAAATGTCGAATTATTGTGCGAACCAATATTTTGTATATCTAATAAACGTTTCACTAAAGAATAAGAAACTCTTTGCATTCATTGATTACGCGCAACTTTCATTAAAACAATTATATTAAATTTTAATTATATTAGAGAAAGAGAGAGCACGGATGGTTTGCATAATTTTATTCCACATTTAAGAAAATGTTATTTACGAGTTTTTAAATGTTTTTAATAAAATTATTTAATTATTCCGTTATACATATAATTGAGAAATTTAATATTTCAAAAATATCCACTTATGTTAAAACAATTTTCATACATTGAGAAAAATGTTCTGGTTGATTCAACAAACCGTCTGTTCGATTTTCGACGATACAGACAGATTCAATCAGAATCTGGTTTGGCTAGCTCGTAATCAAATAGATTGTTGAATCTACCAGAATCTTGTTGTTTTTCTTTCCCTTATTTTCTCTCTCTCTCTTTCTTTCTTGCTTTTTTTTTTTTTCTTTGACGACAATATTACAAAATATAAAAATTTTTATTATTTTGAGAATGTAGTTAGAATTAAAATAAATATAAAATTAATATTTTTTATCATTTTTATCTTATTTATTTAAAATAAGACAGAATTGCAAAATTTAATGTAATCAACAAATCTAGCAAAATATTTTTTTAGTGCAATTAGTTTAATGTATTAATAAAAAATGGAAATGATAAGAGGTACAGACTTTTTCCGATCTCACTCGACAAAGTTTTTCAAGACCTTTCAAACGAGATCTATATTTGCTTATCTACCTGATTTCGTTTGTGAGATATTTCACTTTTTCGTTATATTTTTCAAACGGCATTCTCTCACAAATTGGTATTATTTTAATGTAATTATTTATTTATATTTATTTATTGACAACATATATAAAAAAACATCGGAATATTATAGATATTGTTAAATAAGTTATGCAAAATATATTTTTGTGTTATATAAAACAGACTTATAGAAATACGTGGTGCATATTCCATCGATGTATTATTTCACGATAATTGAATATCAATTCACTCATAATTCTGTATTTGCGTCAGGTTGTTGTTTCTTCCGGTATCTTGACGTCTCGTAAACATGCGAATTAACGCTCTACGAAAATTATGTCCACTTGCGCAATAAAGAACAAAGTTTATTCCATAATTCATCATCCATAATAAATCGCTTATATGCCACGCTACATCCAGCCATATCGGTTTATTCGAAATCTGCAAAAATTAATGTTGTAAATTATTTTAGAAAATATATCAGTAGATTGTGCAATTAAACACTTTGTGATTTAGATATAAACAATATGATTCTTATATCAACCGAGTTAATAAAGTATTAATATTATATGCATTTTTTATTTACACGTACATATAATTTCATAAAAATAATAATTGAGTAATGTAATGCATAGTAAATAACGATTAAACATAAAAAATTCCAAAACAGTATTTAAATTTTAGAGAACAGTTAATTATAATAATACTATTTTATCACGTATAAAATGTATTTTAGAAAGAAGAAACTCTGTATCTTATGATCTATATTACTTAAACATTAAGTGTTGATACGTACGTGATAATCGTTAATAAACCAGCAGATATACACAGGTGTGTTTAAGCAAATGAACGTACTCGAGATGAGAATGAGCATTTTTGTGATTTTAGTTTGCGTTTCATTGCTAGCAATTTGTATCCGTTCACGGAAAGTACCGGATTCTATAAACAAATCCTTTTGGATATGATTTTGTTTGTAGATGTTCCACACTATCAGTGTGTTAAATATTAGTATCATGATTAAGGGCAGAGCAAACATGATAATCATATCCATAATTCTTAAAATCAAACTTTTTATGTTATTTTTATCTTCAGTATCGGAGATCTCGCTTTTCGTATTATTATCTTGAGTATGAATATCAATAGAAAAGAAGAACTCAAACCACGGGATCGTGAAAAAAACCGCTATTCCAGTCAGTATAATCACCACAATTTTTGCGTGGGTAATCGTACACAAAGATCGACGAAGAAGCGGCCACTTGATCGCCACATATCGCTCAACAGTAACGGCCACAACAAGCCACACACTTATAAAGGCAAAAAAGTTTTGGATGCAGATTCGGAAGACTTTATTCGCACTTGATTCGGAGATAATAATTGTTACTAGAACACCGGTGTCGCTTACTGCTAACGCACTCAGATAGATGCTGGACGAGAAATAACGTAGCTTCGAGCGGAAAAACACGCATATGGACAGAGAATTGCCCAGCAGACTCAGGCACATGAAAATCGGTATGTAATACTGTTCGATTTTCAGAATAGTCATTTTTATTAAATTCCATGTAATTATAGCAGAAGTTTTATTCCCGATATCCATTTTCACGTACGATTTTGAGTAATTTGCAATCGTATTGAGTAAGCAATAGAAAAAGTAGCAAAAAGCGAAGCACTTCACTCGAGCAATATGGCATGTAGAATAACACATTTCATTGTGTTTTTACTTTGAATAAAAAAAAAACGAGAAGTTAAGACATTACTAGTTTTGTAATGAGAACACATTCAACTTTATAACACTTAATATATTTTCAATATTTTGGGCAATAACGATTACACTTTAAGATCATATCTGAATAACGTCTCAGTTCCTTCTGTTCGGCGTTCATTTAGGATATGCTGTTCTTGATGAAATTTATTATCAATGTATACAAAGTTGTGGCTTCCGTGCGATTAAAGTGTGCTATTAAAGCGATCCATAAATTAATATTCTATCGCAGCGCACGTCAATCTATAATATAATCTATAATATAATCAATCTATAATATAATATAAAAAAATGTTTGCATGAAAATATAAAATAAAATATAATATAAAAGTAGTATATAAAATATTATATAAAAAATAAAATATATAAGAGCTATGTTCCTACAAACTATTACAATAAAAATGAGAAAACTAATATATTTTAATATTATATAAAAAATATAATGTCTCTCAATGCTTTAGAAGCACAATGTATTTTGAGAGACTGCTACATTAGTTAAATATTGATTATATTGAGAGAGAATATTGTATCAATCAATATTTTCTTACTATAAAACTATATTGATAATATGAAGAAGACGTCAATGTATTATACCTACGCCCATGATGACGTCAAAATTGTATGAAAAACGTAATACTATTTTCTGCTACCATTATTATAATAAGATTATAAATTTGCTATGTTTGTAAGCAACAAATTAATATGATGATTAAAGCTTTGACGTCAACAACGTAAATATTTTTATACATGTATATTATATTAAATTTTAATTATGTTAAAGCATATGCGGAGAGGAAAAAAGTATGGTTTTACCTGTTTTATTTCTGATCTAAAAAAATGTTGTTTACATATTTCTAAATATTTTTTATAAAATCATATATTTATTTTGCTGTACAGTTTCATAATGTTCGTCCAAACGCTCGTGTGCAGGTACACTCAAAAAAATATTTCGCTGATGTAGTTAGATTTCTAGATATCGCAACAAGAATGTATCGCTATTTTTCGTATCTGTGAAAACATTGTTTGTCACATATAGAATTTATAGCAGTAATGTTCTAGCAATAGCTTCTGAAAAAATTTAGGTACCATTGCTAAATGTTATTCATTGCATGATCTAACACGTGATTGATCTTATATAGATAGGCGCTTTAGAGAAACTTTCTTTTTAAAGTTCACAAACAATACAGATATATATTCTGTTTCTGTCATCTAAACTGATTAAGTAATTACATATGCAATATCACAACAATTGCTAATCATTTATCTGTTTTAGTTAATTTTTTACACCTAGAAAATTTTAGCTATTATTGCAAGATCATTTTTTTGAGTGTAGAGCGCGGTAAGCCGAACAAAAAAATCCTTTGCCGTTTTGCACAATTGTCACAATAATAATTGAAATATTAATTAACACGTTCCGTGCCGCCCCGTGTATCACCGATGGCTGAACTTTCCATTCAGGCTGTTTAATATTTCACATAAACAAATACATTATCATAAAACATTTCACAACTTATTTCTTTTGTTCTACACTATTTGATAATATATCAATTTTAAATGTATTATAATATACGTTTTGAGATCAAATAATAAATGCACCAGTGTGAGCCATCGGTGGTTATGCAAAAACAGGCTGGGCACGCGTTAAAAAGAATTGACGAATGATAGCGCGTTGCGCGTGGCTGTACGATCTGGATAGGTCAGCGGCGTATCGCATGGCAACGTAAAACAATAGAGCGTGGCGAGAGGAGTAACGCACATGCAGCGAGCAAGCAAAAGCGGCGCGTGAGGCTGGATTTTCGTACCACTGTTATTTTTCGTTGCCATGCGACACGCCGCTGACCCACCTAAATCATGCAGCTCACGGTCTAGCCGCACGCAACGCGCTATCATTTGTCAACCCTTAAAAGAGTCATTGCCAAATTGCCATTGTTGCTCTATGTCAACTAAGCTAAATGACTAAACATACAATATTATTTGTTATATTATTATAATTATTTTATTAAATTAATGTGTTATATGCACTGTTTTTATTCAAATTATATAAATAATATTCTAAATACATATTTTAATGAAATTAAATTTACTAGGAAATTTTCATAATTTCTTATCGTCAGTATATTAAAATGGAAAAACACTCGCAACAAAAACTAAAAAATAAGCGCAAAACAAGAGAGCCTTCATTTGAAAGTTAAGATTGTTATTTTATTGCAGTTAAACGAACAATTTACAGAGTAATCACAATTATTGGAATACGTTCTGTATTTATAATATACATACTGCAAATATAAAGAATGTGTGTATAGATTAAAGTTTAAAAGTTCATAAGAGCATAAATCATTTAAGTCTGTAACAGCACGCGCTGTTACTAAGCGTCACGCGGGTTCCACGTGAGCACGCCCATTTAGGGCCGCATTCCGATCCCCCAACTCGAGGATAAGAACTCGAGAAGGGGTAGCTGCCGGGTAGGGTAGCACCCCAAGTGGGGGTAGCGCGACCGGTATAAAAGCCGGCTCGCGGAACCGTTCGAGACCCATTCCCCGAGTACGACTCGGACAAGCCTCAGGGCGCACTCTGAAGCTCCGGTCGTACTCGCTCCCATCCCGATAGTCGTTCTAGGGGCAGGGCGTTCTCCGCCTCGGCCGGGTGTCTCGGCGTTCGACTTCTTGTACCTCGTCGTTCTAGGGGCAGGGCGTTCTCTGCATCGGCCGGGTGTCTCGGCGTTCGACTTCCGACTCTCCGTCGTTCTAGGGGCAGGGCGTTCTCTGCCTCGGCCGGATGGCTCGGCGTTCGACTTCCGACTCTCCGTCGTTCTAGGGGCAGGGCGTTCTCTGCCTCGGCCGGGTGTCTCGGCGTTCGACTTCCGACTCTCCGTCGTTTTAGGGGCAGGGCGTTCTCTGCCTCGGCCGGGTGTCTCGGCGTTCGACTTCCGACTCTCCGTCGTTCTAGGGGCAGGGTGTTCTCTGCCTCGGTCGGGTGTTCCCGGCGTTCGACTTCCGATACCCCTTGCACGAGAGAAGTCTCTCACTGTCTTAGGACACAGCGTACCGGCAACCGTCGTCGACTCAGCAAGGCTCGGATATACGCGGTATCACTTATTTTTTATTACTTTGCTCCGTACCGTACGAAACCGACTGATTAAATAATTTAGTTTGTTTAGATTTACGCCGTTTATTTTCCGTTCACAATTAGAATTATACACATGTACCGTCGAAACATTAACTCGTCTAACCGATAAGGAATTATATTATTTACTGCCGATATTTATAACCGTTGAGATATTAGACCGAAACCAAAATACTCATGTACTCGTTGTTACTATTTTTTCTTTTATATTATTGATCCAAGTGCTCTCATAAAATAAATATTTATTTTCTTTAAGTCATTTTTGTTAATTTGGAGTCTCCCGATAAACCACACGAACGAACTCTGGCAAACCGACGAGTTATTCCGCGTCGTAAGAATCCGCTTCGCTAACTACGCACCGTCGTAATTCCGCATCGAAAATTCCGCATCATTACGCACCGCCCGTGAGGCGTAAAAATACGCACCGTTACAAGTCATGTAATACAAAACGATAATTTTCTGATACTATTATGCGATTAGAGTTAAAAAAATATTAAGCAAATAGAACAAAATTATTGCATAATACTATCACTTTTATATATTTATAATTTTTTTTTTGATGGTGCAAAAATCAATACTTTTTAACGGACTATCTTATAGCATTATTATAAAATATTACTAATTAATATATAACAAATAGCCATCGTATATCGTGATTTTATTAAAATAAACTTTTTTGTGCAAAATATTAAACATTTAAAGTAAAACGTACTACATCACACACACACACACACACACACACACACACAGATACTATCTCACTTGCCTGAAAGTCGTTAAAAATTTTGGAGCATCCGAATACGGGGCTACAAAATCTCCTCGTAATTCCTCGATTTCAGTCATTCAACAACTGCTAAACAGCTAACTATTGCAAAATCCACCGAAACACTGAATGTCGAGACGATAGACTTCGATAATGATATTGATTCTTCCTGGAAGTTTGTGGCTTACCAAATTGATTAACATTTTGACTGTAACGGCTCATATCCGTTGATGTGTAAGATTCTATAGGAACCCATTGCTCTAAGGTATTTATAATAACATTAAAAGTAGCAATAAATTTAAGTAAAATTACACATAAAATTGATTAAAAACAGAATTTTTTATTTTTCTCATGTAAGATATTACAGTAAATATAATTTTTTTATTAGTATAATATTTATAATTATATGGCAATAGTAGTATAGCTAGGCGGGTTCTAACCCAGGAGCAATGAGAGGGGTGCGGGGGAAGAGGGGGTACGGATTATAGCTCTTTGAGAGGAGGAGGTATCAGATTACAACACTGTGGAGGGGTATACACGTTTACAGTTATAAAAGCGCAGCATCAGCACTTTTGCGATGTGTATATCAGGTTAAAAGAAATTAGAGGGGACCACATATATATATATTTTACAGATTACGTCATCACTTTTTAGAATTTGCAGGCGCCATTTTGCGTCGTCAGCACTTTCAGCACCATTTTGCGTTGTTACAAGAATGATATCATCACTATTTTTAGCAGCAGCCACGTCAGCATTTTTTGACGCCATTGTTGCCAGATTTCAATGTATTTAATCAGCACTTTTAATAGTGCCGTGTGCAAAAGCCCATAGCAACAGGCAGCCACGTCAGCATTTTGGGCGCCATTGTTGCCAGATTTCAATGTTTTAATCAGCATTGTCAGCATTTTTAATTAGTGTCGTGTGCAAAAAGCGGGTATAAAAAGCTCGCGAAAAATACAAATTATCACAGTTGTTCAAAATGGAGATGGAGCGTGATCTCACCGTTCGAGCTGCAAACATTAAAACGTTGGGAGAGTTCCTCCCATGGGACTACGAGTGTGACGAGTACCTCAATATATTGAGGGAAAAATGTCGCAAGAAACAACGCACCGGACTAATAAATTCTTTGGTGGCGCAAATAACACGTCTGGAGGGTGTAAGGAACACCCTGCATGAGCGATTCGTGCCCATCGGTGCTGGATATAGAGCGAAGAAAGGATTCACCTGGAAAGAAATCGAGACGGCCTTCAGAAACCGTATATTAACCGGCGCAGTTATTAATTCGGACTATATCGAACCTCGTCAATTTTTGGAACAAATAAGAAGTACAATCATCGAGCGGATCCACAGCGTCATGGTGGAACATGGCAGTGTCAAGATCAACTTCATGTTCAACGGGGAATTTATCGCAGGTGACAAGACTGCCGTAAAGACCATCGCCACAAAAAACCGTGAGCTATTTCCCACATCTGATCTAAACGAGTGGTACACGAAGCATGTGGTTGACACCATCCTGACGTCTCTGGAGGAATTTCAAGAACGCGACAGCGGATGGGCGTTATCACGTATCTTGGACCTCACCATCAACGTCAACAAGTTTAATCCTCTGCACGCGGGATGCCACATCAAGTTACCGCGGGAAATTATGCTCAAAAGGGCAGTGGTCAACGTGCAATCGACGGACAATGCATGTTTCGCGTGGGCAGTCGTCGCCGCTTTACATCCAGCGGCAAAACACCCGGAAAGAACAATCGAATACCCACACTATTCAACGGTACTGAATCTGTGTGGTATCGAGTTCCCCATGACGCTTCCGCAAATTTCAAAATTTGAAAAATTGAACACCATATCCGTAAACGTATTCACAACCGAAGGCCGTTCGATCATTCCTCTGCGTCTCACCGACGATAAAAAAGAGAAGCATGTCAACCTGCTCTACGTGCCTGGAAACAACGAGGCACACTTTGTATATATCAAGGATTTATCGCGGTTGGTCAGCTCGCAACTGAGCAAGGAAAAACGTAAAAAGTACATTTGTGATCGGTAAGTAAAAACACATTTATAGAATAATTCGAAACTTTATTCGCAGTATTAATTATACAAACTATTACAGGTATTTACATTACTTTCGGACGAGCGAGAAATTGTCAGTCCACAACGTCGACTGCGGGAACGACTGCGCAGTCATTCTTCCCAACGAAGACAACAAGTGGCTGACGTTCCGCAACTACAACCGGAAGGAGCGGCTCCCGTTTGTAGTGTACGCCGATTTAGAATGCACGCTCGAGAAGAAGGAGGGACAGGATCATACAACCTACGCCTACCAACATCACAAGGCGTTTAGCGTAGGATATTATGTAAGTTGTACATACGATAACTCATTATCTAGTTTTAAGTCTTATCGCGGTGAGGATTGCGTAGTATGGTTCGTCAATGAACTCCACGATTTGGCGCGCCGTGTGAAAGCAATCCTTACCACCATCGTTCCCATGGCGGATCTTACGCGGGAGGAATCGGAAAAATTTCATAGCGCTGTTATTTGCCACGTGTGTGAAAAACCGTTTGCACCGGAAGATACGCGGGTGCGCGATCATTGCCATCTGACCGGGCGTTACCGAGGTCCCGCGCACTCGTCGTGCAATCTAAATTACAAAGACTCCCACGTTATCCCCGTAATATTTCACAATTTATCCGGTTACGACGCGCATTTCATTATTAAAGATGTGGCTAACGCCTTTGAAGGCAACATTGATTTACTGCCGCTGACAAAAGAGCGATACATTTCTTTTACAAAAAATGTTAAAGATACGGAGGATAAAAATTCCAAAATTTGCGTCAAATTACGTTTTATAGATTCGTTTAGATTTCTCGGCACCAGTCTCGAAAAATTGGCATCTTATCTGACAATAGATGAATTAAAAATTTCACGTTCCGAATTTAGTTATTTATCTGCGGAAAATTTCAATCTTCTTACGCGCAAAGGTGTGTTTCCCTACGAGTATGTCGACAGCGTCGACAAGCTCCGGGAGACTTGCCTACCTCCGCGCGAATCATTTTACAGTTCGTTGACTGGTGAAACGGTATCCGAGAGCGATTATGCGCACGCGACAAATGTTTGGCAAACTTTTTCGATTGAAACTTTAGGTCAATACAGTGATTTATATTTAAAAACAGACGTTCTTTTGTTGGCGGATATTTTTCAAAATTTCCGAAACACGTGTATCAAAAGTTACGGTTTAGATCCTGCTCAGTATTACACATTACCGGGATATACGTGGGACGCCATGTTGAAGCACACGCGCGTAAAATTCGAGTTGCTCACAGACATCGACATGGTTCTGTTCGTTAAGCGCGGTATACGCGGCGGTCTTAGCCAATGCTCCAACAGATACGCTCGCGCCAACAATAAATATATGCCCTCTTACGATCCATCGAAACCATCATCGTACCTTATGTACTTTGATGTAAACAACTTGTACGGCTGGGCAATGTGTCAACAGTTGCCCTATGCCGATTTTCAGTGGGTCGAAAATGTCGAAAACTTTGATGTAATGTCCGTAACATCCGATTCGGCTACCGGTTATGTGTTGGAAGTTAACCTTGCGTATCCGATGAATCTTCACGACGCGCACACCGATCTACCGTTCTGCCCAACGCGCGATAAGCCGCCCGGCAAGCGGGAGATTAAGTTACTCGCTACGCTGTGCGATAAGCAGCGATACGTCATCCACTACCGTAACCTGCAACAATGTATTCGACACGGGTTGCAGGTTACAAAGATTCATCGAATATTGCAATTCGCGCAATCTCCATGGCTTCGAGGATATATAGAATTAAATACACAATTTCGGACACTCGCGAGCAATGAATTCGAGAAAAATTTATACAAATTAATGAACAACGCGGTTTTTGGCAAACTATGGAGAATGTGCGAAATCATACGGATGTACGGCTCGTTACACAGTGGGAGGGACGATACGAAGCGAAGGCTATGATCGCCAAACCAAATTTTCATAGCCGAAGCGTGTTCTCGGAGAATCTAATCGCCGTAGAATTGCGGAAACTCGAAGTGAAATTTGACAAGCCGATCTACGTGGGTATGTGTATCCTCGACATATCCAAAACCTGCTTGTACGAGTTTCACTACGAATACATGGCACCTCTGTATCGCAACAATTGTAAAATTATGTACACCGACACAGACAGTCTGATATACTTTCTACAATGCAAGAACGTATATCACGATATGAAACGCGATCTTTCAAAATTTGATACGAGCGATTACTCCGAGGACAACGTTTACGGTATACCGCGTGCGAACAAGAAGATACCGGGTCTGATGAAGGATGAGAACAACGGCGCGATCATGACGGAATTTGTCGGATTGAGGGCGAAAATGTACGCGTTGAGAGTCACCGGCCAAAAAGACACCAAAAAGGTCAAAGGTGTAAAAAAGAGTGTAGTCGCCAGAACTATAACGTTCGACGATTACACTCGATGCCTCAACGATGATATCGAGCTGACGCGGCGTCAATCGTGTATCCGATCAAAGATGCACGAAGTGTACACCGTGTCAGAGTCGAAGCTCGCGCTCAGTCCGTACGATGATAAGCGCTACATCGTATCCGGTTCCACTGACACTCTACCGTGGGGACATTATAAAATACAATTGTAGTATTAGTATTTATGTATAGTTTATTATTATGTTGTATATAGTTTATACATTATATTATTTATATTGTTTATACACTAGTGTTAATATTTATGTATAGTTTATATATTATTTAATAAATAACACCATTGCAGTACATGTATATAATTGTTTATTGTACAATAAATATATTTTTATTACAATACATTGTTTTTATTTATCCAAGAGTTGTGCGAGGAATCGAATCCTAACCATTTTACAAACACCTCATCATCCTTTCGACGCAACACCTTCTCCACGAGATAAACATCGGGTTGAGCGGTCTTGAGCAATTCGTGTTCGTACAATCCTCCGGAGATCGGAATTCCGCGAGAATCTTTAATCAGATATGTCACGGGATTGGTTCGTTGCACCGCGACAATCTTAAATACCTCCGTAGACCAATTTGGCGTGTACTCTTTCTCGAATATAGTCTTGAATTTGCTGACGCGCACCGGATCGCCCACCTTAAATTTTGCTGGCGCGGCAATCTTTATTCTATTGTACACCGTGGACAAAAGTCTCTTTGCGATCGCAGGAGTGACATCGATCGGTCGCATGCCAATAGTTCGATGTTTACGATTATTGTATTCCAAGACTAATCGCGGTAAATCATCGATCCATCTATATGATCCATTGAGCGTAAAAACTTTCCACATCTCGTTCTTTAGCGTGCGGTTGAATCGTTCCACGACCGAGGCCTTCATAATTGAGTGTGTCGAGTAATGATTGATGTCATGTTTCTCGACAAGTTTCCGAAAATCTCCGTTGTAAAATTCTTTTCCTCGGTCGGTTTGCAAATTTTTCGGAGTTCTTTTGAAATCTCGAAATATCGTGGAAAACGCCTCTGCCGCTTCGATTCCACCTTTGGTCTTTAGCGGGATGGCCCATGCGTGTTTACCCAACACATCGATGACGGTTAGAATGTACTTGTAGCCGCTGTTAAATCGCGAGTACGGTCTCATCTCGACTACGTCAGCTTGCCACAAGTCATCGTATCCTTTTACAACAACAGATCTACGTTTAAAGTTTCTTCTCGCTGGTGCGTGGAGTTCATTCACGAGCACCCTTTTCTCCAAACTAATATCATTTTTCATTTTGATTCTTTCAGTTCGTTCTTTATTATTTCATGAAGATGCATAATATTATTTTTTAAAACACTATGAAGATCTTTAATCTCTTGATTAATCATTTGCTTCATCTGATTCATCAATTCCACATTATCCGCAGCAATTTTTCTGTTGGTTTTGGATATATCCTCATTGATGTAAGCCCGCAGATCTGTAATTTGCTTTTGCAACGTTTCAAATTTTGTGTGAATGTAAACGTTGCTATCCTTCCTCCAGTTCTGTACAGTAATCTCCAAATTTTGAAGTTTCAAAAGCACTTCCCGTTTGGAATTTTCGCAAAGTAAACGATTTCTATTTATACGATTGTCCATGTCGTTACTAATAGTCTTGAAGCGATGATCCAAGTGTTGCTTGTTCACAGCATCGCTATCGGCTTCGGGGCTGGCGAGACGTCTAATTTTACGTGACTTGGCGTTGAAAACTTCGCCATCCACGCAGAGACAATTTTCACGTACGTAATTTCTAAAGACTCCACCGCTCCACCGAGCTTCTCCTCTCTTTGCGTCGTTTTTTACAAGCTGTATTCCAAACTTGTTGATAGACATTCCTGCAGCATTGCACAAGCGATACTGACATTAGTTGAAAGGTGGTGCTCAATTTATAATCAGACCCGCTTCACGCAGTTCCTCGATTATTGATAGAAACTCGTTGTCGTGAGCGTTGTTTCCCGCCTGACGGGAGGCGTCTAATAATCGAAGACGATCGACCAATTCATTCGGATCATCCCAGTGCACATAATCGACCGCTTTGTTGGTCACGGTCATGGTCTGCGGTGTAACGTTTCGTATCGTGCTACACTCGGGTAATGCGATATTGTGACGAGTCATCACACCTCCACCTCTCTTGTTGAGACACATTAGAGGTGCAATGATATTTTTATACTTGTATCCTTTATTTCCCAAAACCGGTAAAAGCATGTTATGACCGCGTCTGTGAGCATTGGTCGCCAAAAGTATGCTCCTGTATTTTTGTTTGTCATCCTCCGTATATATCGCATCGTCGGGAATTCTTTTGAATATCAATTCAAACAGACCGGGCGTACCCGCGTATATCACACTGTCCACAATTATGTTATCATTTTTATCGATGTCAAAGCGCTTGTCCCCAAGCTGTGTACCCTCATTGTTAAAGTACACTCCGTAAACTTGATCCGTCTTCTTATCACCGCTCAAGAGCGCTCCGATGTACTCTTGCCCCAGCGGGCCTAGTTGACCGTACAACGCTTCTCGGCCATCGGACGTTTGCATCGTCCGTCTCACAGATGTTACGAAAGATGGGTTCGTTGTTTCGAACACGCTTTCAGTCGATAAATTTGTTGGTGATTCAAATGTCAATTTTCGCGGTTGGAGCGGAGTCGAGGTCCGTATTGGTGATGAAATACTCGATCGCATCCGCTTGCTCTTTTTCTCGCTGCTCAACTGCTTCCGTTTGTTGTTGTAGTTCGATTCATCCATAACCTCAATATCGAAACTTGGTGTAACCGTTGCATCCGTGATAACCGAATCATCGTCACCGCCAATGTTCTCAGCGATTTGTTTCAACGGTTCGACGATTGGTTTAAAATGCTTCTCCAAATCCGCCTCCTCCACCATCCTTCCAGTCTTCAACGCCCGATGCTTCTTGCGGATCGATTCGCTCGTACGAGCAATCTCCTTCGCTAACCTTTCCCGCTCCTCGATATCTTTCGTGTCGAGCGTCATCATCGACGTTTCGAGAACAACTAACCACTCTGTGGTACCGCGAACTCGTTAAAACCACGTCTGTATCGTCCATCACCAAGCGCACTATCCTTGTCTATCACAAGAAAGCCGTACTTGTGTTGCCAACATGCGCGACACAATGTACTGAAATCTTCGTACGTCATGTCCGTATTTACATGCTCGTTGTAGATATGTTTAAGGTTGGTACCATCCTGCTTGAATAAGATCAACAGGTTCGCGTTGTCGCGTACAAGATGTTTAGGTATCTTCGCGTACGTTTGACACAGATAGAAGCAATCGACTTTGGAATGACGACCCATTGCAAAGTATTCCCGTATCGCATCCTGCTTATCGCAGGCTATGTCATCAAAGATAAATATAGAATTTGATAGCGCCTCGCTCGGAGGTATCACAGTACAATTATCCGAGAATGTAAAGTAACCGATATCATCAATCAGTCCGAACAATCTTTCGAGATACTGATATTTCGGCTGATGTAATGATTTTGAGTACACGTACACGTTTTCAAAGCACACACCGTGCGGACTTTCCAACAGACTCAACATTACGTTTGTTTTACCGCAATTCGAGGGGCCGCAAATGATACCGCGTATTGTGTTTGGTAGCATTTGACCGTGTCTGGATGCACAAGCCCCTCCCACCCGCATCTTATCGTCCATGTTTTTTACACGAATCGTGTACGGTTGTCGGACAAACTTCATTTTTACTGGTTGACGTTTGACGGGTACCAGCTATTTATAGGTGCGCGCGGCTCGAACATTCTTCAGTTGGAAAAATGTTTTTCGTACTGGCGGACGATATTTTACTTTTGACGGTCGAGGAGTTGCGATTTATACCGAAAGTGATTCTTCTGCTAGAATTTGGTCGGTACGTGGAGCAACTGTGGCAGAAACTTCCTGAACATTTAACGGAGGATCCGGAAGTGCAAGGTTATCGTCGGTGTCTCAAGCATTACAATCAACAAGGCGATCACATCGACGGACCCGCGCCGTATGTTAAAGATTGCGCTTTATGCAATTCATGAATCGCGTGATAAACGCGCTTCCGTTCGAACTACACATACCCAGGTATCATTTCGACAGGAATCGATACGCTATACTGTACAACATGTATGCGCGTTTCCGCAAAGCTTATTACGGATTCGATAATACGTATTTGGATATCGATGAATTCTTGAAAGCCGGTCCGTTCATAGTCATAGATTGTTCGCGACAAAACGACTCTGTCAAGAGCGCCACCGTTGACGTGCGAATAGAATTTGATTGTAAAGAAAATATACCGGCCAACACCACCGCCTATTGTCTCATTATACACGATCGAATGGTTGAATATAATCCGTTAAATAACGTTGTGCGCAGACTCGTATAAAAAGTTATAAATTTGACGTGTGCGAATGGGAACGTTAGTTTTCCGATGATTGACAACGATGTCTGATGTACCAATTTTCGTCGACTTGCAAGGTTACGCGTTCAACAACATTTTTATTGTGAAAGAAGCAGCGGTACTTCGAGATGGCGAAACGTTATCTCATTACGTATTTCGTGAACCCGTACCATGGAATTTGTTGACAAAATCGGAAAAATCGTTGGTGTGTTGGTTACGAATACACCATCACGGCTTTCGATGGGAAGATGGACACGTTTCGTATAATCAGGTGAAAAGCCTTATCAACAGAGCCATTGGTACGGAACCACCTCTGATATATAGTATGTAAAAGGACTCGAGAAGAAGAAGTGGCTGTGTGAAATTTTGGAAGATGATGTAGAGATCGAAACGATCGATGTGGATTATAAGGATATTACGCGTCTGAATGATTTAGATGTAATCGGAACCTTGCGTTGTGGATATCACACGAGACATTGCGCTATGCAGAATGTTTGCAAATTGTACAAGTGGTGGTTTGAGCGTAACAAACATGTAAAACAACTATGATTTATGTTAATAAAATGATGTATATTGCATTCGTACGACTTTTATTTCGTCTTTTACCCGTTACATGATCCTCCGTGTAATATGATCTATCGCTTATCCCGCGACATATAATAGATTATACGTAAGAACATTTATGTGATATGTAATATCATCTGTCGCTTATCTCACGAGACATAATAAATTATTAATTGTAAGAATATCTATCGAAACATCTTTCAGACATTTATTGAACATCTATCAAATGTCTCTATTACGTCTATCGAACGTCTTTCAACATCTATCGAACGTCTATCGAACGTTTATCCAACATCTCTTATACGTCTCTCGTACGTCTATCGAACGTCTTTCAACATCTATCGAACGTCTATCGAACGTCTTTCAACATCTATCGAACGTCTATCGAACGTCTATTGAACATCTCTAGTACGTCTATCGAACATCTATTGAACATTTCTCGTACGTCTATCGAACGTCCTGTACAGTAGAAAACATCGTTGTTATAATTCAGGTGAGGCGTTGCAGCAAAGTAGTGATTGTCCAAATGATTTCAGATAACTGTGACAATTTGTATTTTTCGCGAGCTTTTTATACCCGCTTTTTGCACACGACACTAATTAAAAATGCTGACAATGCTGATTAAAACATTGAAATCTGGCAACAATGGCGCCCAAAATGCTGACGTGGCTGCCTGTTGCTATGGGCTTTTGCACACGGCACTATTAAAAGTGCTGATTAAAACATTGAAATCTGGCAACAATGGCGTCAAAAAAATGCTGACGTGACTGCTGCTAAAAATAGTGATAATATCATTCTTGTAACAACGCAAAATGGTGCTGAAAGTGCTGACGACGCAAAATGGCGCCTGCAAATTCTAAAAAGTGATGACGTAATCTGTAAAATATGTGGTCCTCTCTAATTTCTTGTAACCTGATATACACATTGCAAAAGTGCTGATGCTGCGCTTTTACAACTGTAAACGTGTATACCCCTCCACAGTGTTGTAATCTGATACCTCCTCCTCTCAAAGAGCTGTAATCCGATACCCCCTCTTCCCCCGCACCCCTCTCATTGCTCCTGGGTTAGAACCCGCCTAGCTATACTACTACAATTTTAGTTATTTTATATTACGTTATGAATGACTAGAAAATAAAAAATTTTATTTTGTACTGCTTAATTAATATTACATTTTTAATTTTATTAAGATTTACAAACTTGCATGTAAAATATTGTAAAATCTTTGCAATACATGTGTTTGCAAAATTATCGTATTACTATTTTGGGGAAATTATAATACTGATATTTGTTTTATATTGGAACAAACATTACTGGCGTAATCTAACAATAAGTGGTTAATGTATGCTCTCTCGTTTTAACAACTATTTTCAACACCAGATACAAATTCAATTTATATCGTTGATCTAAGTATATCGATCAAAAATGGTCACCTAAAAGGAAGCAATATACAGGGTGTCCTGCGAGACTTGTCCCACCGGGAACAGGAAGGTAGATGGAATCGAAATAAATATAAAAGTCCTTTACCGTTTTACGATATTCGCAATAATAAACGAGATAGGCCTAGTCTATCATACACTGGCTGAGGGCGGCGCGTTGGAGAGGCAAGAGGGGAAACGCGCCGTGGCTCGTGCCCTAACTAGACCGGAAGATGATCCTACTTGTGGCTTATTCGAGTGCATAGTTTGACAGAACAACCGAATCAATTTAATTAGATAAAAAAAATTATTTGATATGGTTAATACGATTGAAAGTCAACTTTAATATAATTTTAACCTGTCAAACTATGCACTTAGATAAGTCAGAAGTAGGATCATCTTCCGGTCTAGTTAGGGCATCGGCGCCCGGCTCACGTCTCGCCGCACCGCGCCTAGCCGGACTAAAGCTCGAGCGGCTGGAGCGCTTCTCTCGACGTGCTCTCATTAGACTAAATGTAAAAATTAATATCTCGTTTATTATTGCGAATATCGTAAAACGGTAAAGGACTTTTATATTTATTTCGATCCCATCTACCTCCCTGTTCCCGGTGGGACAAGTCTCGCGGGACACCCTGTATACATGTGACAAATAAAAATTACAAGCATGCTTAAAAGCGTTTATTATATAGGATAAAATAACATGTACACACGCAGTAAGTAAAATGAAGAGACATGTGCTTGTATATCAATACATTGGCTGGTATAGATTTGTGATATGATGACAAGTAAATAAAACACAACACATTTTTAGAACGTTCTTTTTCTTCTTTGGAAAATATCCTTGTAATGAATAGACGTGTCATTTACGCAATATTAATGATAACAAATTGACATTGCATTACAATTTACGATGTGACAATTCAAATAGTAAATTAACACTCCTTTTAAGTTATACAGAGCTCACATTAATTAAGAGAATTGATAAAACTGTCTTTTTTCTTTATGATATGCTAAAATATTACAGTACATACTACCTACATGTATGTGTATCATAGATTCTTATAATTATTATTTTTGACTTACTCTTAACACTTTTAATACAATAACGTATTTAAATATCTTATTTAGCTGTTTGCAGTTTATGACATTTTTATGAAGTTATAATGTATATTATAATCTCTTGTGTATATCAGGAGTGTTAACTTCTTTTGAGAAACTTTCAATTGTGCGTTGTTAACAAATACATTGTTTTGTTTGAAGTGCGATTGAACGTAAATTTGCAAGCTGTAACAAAATGCAAAGTATTATCAAATTGAGAAAAAATGGTCTTATTTTTCTTTTCATTTTCATTTAATTATGAAAGTCATATAACAAAGATTGTAAAAGAATTTTTAAATAATGTAATATAAATATGCACACTGTGAAAAAATTCGGTAAATATACACAACAAAGATGTAAAAATTAAATGTTAGAAATAATGGAAATATATTAAATAAATAGTAAAAAATTTAGGAAATTATATAAATTTGCAATATATATTTAAAAAATTTCTGTATTTATCATGAAATTTTTACATCTACAGTTTTGTAAATTTATCGACACTTTTTACAGTATAAAACACAACATTTAATTAAGGCATTATCTTATTATGACTGCATAATTAGGCATTAATCATACTGTTACTTATAACTGTCCATCTCCATGATATTTCTCTTCTTTCTTATATTTGTACGTTTCGTAAATATGCGGATTAGTTCTTTACGAAAAGTTCGTCCCGTTGCGCAGTAGAGAACAAAATTTATACCGTAATGTGCTGTGTCTAATAAATCGGATGTCATATACATAACTGACACATTGACATATTCGGGAAACTAAAAATTATTATTGTTATTTTTGTTATATATGTATAACTATTGATAATAACGTGACGTATTTTAATGCATTCATTTTCTTACGCGGATATTTAATATAAAAAAATTATTATATAGGTTCATTCACATAATGTAAAAATTAAACAGTATAAATTATTTTAGAAAATTCAAATTTTAGGAAAAAAATTGATTAATATTTTTTGTCATACAGAATGCATTTATAAAGTAAATAAACTATATATTATGATTGGTATTGCTTGAATATGAATTATTGATACGTACGTAATTAATGTAAAAAATGTAATGTGCAGGTAATTTCAAGATCACAAATATACTCGAAACAAGAATAAGCATTTTTGTGGTCTTATTCTGAAGTACTTTATGACTAGAAGTCTGAGTTCTCTCATTCGAAGAATTAAATGCTATCATCAAAGTTTTGCGAACCCGATTTTGCTGGTAAATGTTGTATCCTGTTAGAGTATTGCAGATTACTATCACGAGAGCAGGTAAAGTAAATATTATAATAGAATCTATAATATTCCTAGTCCGTGTAATTTCTTTCTGAACGTCAACTTTTTGATGTTTGTATAAATCGTAGATATTTATAACATCTTTTATATCGTAGATATTTATAACATCTTTTGAATATATTTTATCATTATTATTTATGTGCACAAAAATAGCAAAGATATGTACAATGCTACGTAAAATCGCTAGTCCCATCAGCGTGATCACTACGATTTTTGCTCGTTTAACAGTGCACCAGGATCGTCGTTGGAGCGGATACTTCGTCACTATACATCGCTCGATGGTAAACACTACTATAAGCCACACACTCAAGAACTCGGAAATAAAGCTCAGAAAGTTCATAAAAATCTTTAACCAAAACAAATCATTTTCTTTTGGTCTTATATCCATTAAAAGGAGCCATTGAACGAGTAATATCATTGCATAGGCGATATCGCTCATTGTTAGCACGCACAAGTACATGTTGGAAGAACTTATCTTTCTACGGAAGAGCACAATGGCAGTCAAACAGTTTCCTAAAAGACTGAAAATAATAATAATCGCCAGATAGTACTTTTTGTAATTTGATAAGGTCTCCAAAGCATCTTTAAATGGATCTTTTTGCTCAGAAAGAAAATTAAATTTATTTATAACGTCAGTGATGAGAAAATGTCTGCCTACAATATCTTCGTTACATAAAACTTTGAATTTTTTAATTCTACTTATATTCACAAGTGAATGATTCATCATGTTTCGTCTCTCGTTGATATAATAGTGGAATATAAAATTCAGCCATGCTTCGCAAATTTTCGTCAAAATCTTTTTTGTTGTTGCAAACATGCAATCGTAGTTCGTGTATAGATATGTTGGAATAATCTTTGCCAAGATTTTTTTTCAGAAAACATCCTTGCATATAATTATGGATTGTTTGCAACAGATGCTTATGAGATCAAAGCAAAAAGTGATATAATCAAGTAGCGTTGCGCGCCTGAAAAAGCGTTATAATATTATTATATATATTATTTATTGAAATCGATGAATCTTGCACATCAATTTTATTTATCAATACATATGTTAAAATAATTTTTCTTACTATTAAAACAATAAAATATACGAAATATACAAAATTTATATAGTATCTTAAACATTTAAAATAAAATGGATTACACACTATCTCACTTACTTGAAAGTCGTTAAAAATTCTGAAGCCTACGAATACAAGGGTTACGAACTCTCAGCAATTCTTCGATTTCAATTGTACAACTGTTCAACACCAACGATTACAAAAGACTGAATGTCGAGATTGAATGTCATGATGATCATGTCATGGTGATTAACATAACGGGTTTGCAACATAACTATTCGCATAATTCCGAGAAGCCTTCAGACTATTCAATCAAAATGTGCATAGAAACGAACAATGCACATATAATAAAAATCTCTATTATTTTTTATAATATTTATTATAATAAATATATGATAAGTGTAGTAATAATCCATGAAAAAAATTCGATAGTTATATAAATAAGTTTATGTTTTGTTTTCTTTTTTTTTTTAAAAAAAATTTGAATTTTTTTCTTTAATAATCACAGGTTGGCCTTGTATTATGATTCATAATATAACAATTCAACTATTTTAATTGTTAAATCAACATTTCTTCGAATGCATAAGTCAGCTTCCATCTATACAGAACTGAGGAAATTACAATTCTTATAATTTTCTCTGTACATTGCATTATACATCTTCTTTTGTTTGTTATTTTTAATACCTTTTATACTTGTATAATTTCTCGTGTATCAAGAACTTCAGCGTTTCTTCGGAACCTTCTATCGTGCATCGTCATTTGTCGAACTGCATTTGGTCATTTTCTGAAACTGTAACAAAATGCAAAATTTTATCAAATTAAGAATCGTATCTTTTATTGCATTGATTTAATTACAAGAATTACGTAAAGAAAAAAACAAAAGAATTTTTAATTATTGTAATATGTGTATGTAATACCTCCGTGTTTTATCAATGTATTACCTAATTAGCATTTGATTGTTCACCAGTCATACTGTCACTCATAATTGTTTATTTCCATGATATTTTTATTCTCCCAAGTATCTTCGTAAGCATGCGGATTACCTCTTTGCGAAATTTTTGTCTATTCACAAAATAAAGAAAGCTTATTCCGTGATTTATGAGAAATAACAAATCGTCTATTTGTGACGTCAAATCAAACCATAGCGGTGTTTTATTCTGAATCTATAAATATAATTATATATTATCGTTATTGCTAAAAATGTACAGTATATAATATAAGTGTACAATTATATAGATCGAATTAATACAATATTATCGTGTTAATATAGTATTGTGACAGACAATGCATGTTAAATATGACGTCTAAATTTCAGAAATTGCAGGAAGAGATTTTTTTGGACTTTAAAGAAGATTTAATTTATGTTTTTTTGCAATACATATATATTAAGTATTGATACGTACGTAATAATTGCCAATGAACGAGCAGATGTAAATAGGTTTCAAGCTCATGAGTACGGTAGAAACGATAATAAACATTTCTGAGATTTTAATCTGCATTTTATTGCTAAAAATGTGAGTCTTCTCATCGGATGTTTTAATCAAGATCCTGCGGACATTATTTTGCTTGTAGACGTTACGCATTATTAGAGTACTGAAGATAATTATTATGATTAAAGGCAGAGCGAACAATATGTGTGTGATAATATCAGTGATTCTTAAAATCAATTCCCGTAACAACAAGTTCTCTGCATTCTTGTTCGCCGTATAGACGATCTTATATATCGTATCATTTTCTTGCGCGTAAACGTCAATGTCAATAGAAGAGAAGAATGAAAACCACGAGATGGTGTATGAAATCGCTAATCCAATTAGCACAATAATCACGATCTTCGCTCGATACATTGTGCACAAGGATTGATAACGAAGTGGCCACTTTGTCGCTATATATCGCTGAACGGTAAAAGCCGCTGTAAACCACACGCTCAGAAAGACAAAAAAGACTTGGAAGCTCAACAAATAGAACCAATAAATCGGATCGGTTATGTACATTACATTGAGCCAAGCTATGAGAAGAATTATCAGAACACCAGTGTCGTTTATCGCTAATGCACCCATGTAGATGCTGATAGAAGTGCAACGAAGCTCCGGGCGCAAAAGCACATACACGGACAGACAGTTGCCCAGCAGACCCAGACACGTGAAAATCGGTAGAAAGTACTGTCTGACGTCCAAATTAATTGTCACATCAATCGTATTTAATCCTATAGTTTTGTTCTCGACGTCCATTTTTGTGCATTAATTTTGAGTTGCAAATGTCGTTAATGAGAAGAAAAGCAAAAGGCGACATAAGCTTGAGCGTAGAGTGGATAAGAGCTTGCGTCACGCTTGATAACCTGGAAAAGCATTACAATGAACTATGTATATTAAATGTATATTTGATAAATAATATTGCATTAAAAAATGTTTATACGTTATCGTGTTATTCGCGTTTTTATGACTTGCGTTGACTCATTCGAAACGAAGTAACGAGAAATGCAAATGCGATTAATAACAGCATATATTTAAAAGGAAATATTTATATATGTTTTGATACAGAATTAAAAAATAATATAAATTTGCAGATACAATACAAACCAAATGTACCCAGTTAAACGTGAGGACGCTGAGAAGTTCATGCTACTTTGCTTATTTCTTAAAAAGCCTTAGTATTTATAAGTAGAAAACAGAAGTTCAGGCATGCGCAATAAATAATAATCATCAAGTTACATCAGTTAATAAATTTAAAAATTAAGAAACTAGATATTTGAAAAGGGTAAAGCAACACAAACAAACCAGAATGTGTAAAGTGACGATAAGATAAAATAAAACAGAAATAATACAAAAAATACATATTGAAGGATTAACTCAGACATGAAATTAAATTTAAGAACGAGTAAAAAATGAATGACTATTTCGATGGCTAAATTGCGTTTCGGTGACTTAATTTCTAAAAAAATTTCCGATTTTAATTTCTGTGCGAATTGTGACACATGTAAAATATTTGCACTTACGAATACGATGCTACGAAATCCCAGTAATTGTCCGATTTCACTGCCGAACACTGCCCAACAAATGCAAAAATGCACTTCAATACTAAAAGTCCAGATGGCTGACTTTGATAACAACACAAGTGTTTCATGGAAGTTTGTGGCTTACAAAATCGATTAAAGTATATCTCATATAAAAAGCACAAGTAAGGTCGATAAATTCCTGATTGAAGATTGTGTGTTGAGATTCATTGTCGCTGCTACAGTTTTTGGAATATCGGAATATCCTCAATACTCTCACGTCTCATTTGCTCGACGATCGAAACTACACTGAAGTCGACGTCGCTGTCGTATGACAAAAGTGCGCAAACTCCGATGGAACAGGTATCCCGACAAACTTGACAATTATACAGACTTAATAACTCGTTGCCCCTTAATAACACGCATGTATAAATACGTATGCACCGAAAAAATTGTATTCTCATTTTTAGAATATTTCACTAATATTTATATCTTCCTCTAAAATAAGAAGATCCTCTTAATTTAAGAGAAAATCCACTGAAGAATATCAGATATTTTTAACGGGTAAGAATATATGCTAAATGAATTAAAAACAGAATTTTTTTATTTTTTATGTAAGATATAGTGAACATAGTTCTTTTAGCATAATATTTATGTTTACATATAATATAATGACAACTAATTCTACTACTTTAATGTATTATTATATTATAATCTCTCGTGTATATCAAGCGTTTTAGCTTGACTTGAAAACTTTCAATTGTGCTTTTTTAACAAATACTTCGTTTTGTTGAAGTGCACGTATTGGACATAAATGTAAAAGCTGTAACAAAATGCAACGTTAATTTAATTATAAGAAATGTAATATCACGTACAAGATAGCACAAGAATTTTTATTAATGTTGTGCGTGTGTGTGTGTGCGTGTCGCCATGTTTAATTATAGCATTACCTTATTATAATCTGCATAACTTTGGGCATTAATTATATTGTTACTTATAATTCTTCATCTCCATGTTTCTGTTCTTTCTTATATTTGCACGTTTCGTAAACATGCGGATTAATTCTCTGCGAAAATTTTCTCCTGTTGCACAGTAGAGAATAAAGTTTATACTGTAATGCGCCATGTCTAATAATTGGAATATTTCGAACCAAAGTGACACATTACCATGTTCATATAGCATCTGGAAAAATTATCGTTGTTATTTTTGTTGTATACAGAGTGTCTGGCAATAATCGCCCCACCGGTCATATACAGGTAGAGGAGGTCAAATCGAGTAGAAAAGTCCTTTACCATTTTTTAATTTTCATAATAAGTACTGAGTAATTCACGAAAAAAGATCGGCGAATCCGCGCGAGTAAAGCGCGCGCGGTGAGAAGGACGTCCCACTGCTACGCGATCACTAGGACACAAGGATCTAGCGTTACGCGCCGCTCGTATGTTGCCATTGTCATTTGTAGAGCGCTCCTCCCAACGCTTCATCGCGCGCCTAGTGATCGCATAACAGTGGGATGTCCTTCTCGCTGCGCGCGCTTTACTTGCACGGATTCACCAATCTTTTTTCGTTAATTACTTAGTACTTATTACAAAAATCAAAAAATGGTAAAGGACTTTTCTACTCGATTTGACCTCCTCTACCTGTATATGACCGGTGGGGCGATTATTGCCAGACACCCTGTATATACGTATTATTCACTGAAATAAAAAAATTTTGTATAAAATTTTTATTTACTGATTTATTTTATTAAAATAAATTTTTTACTTAAAATATTAAATATTTAAAGAAAAATGTACTATTTTACTTGCCTGGGAGTCGTTAAAAATTTTGAAGCATCCGAATACGAGGCCAAAAAATCTCTTCATAATTCCTTGATTTCAGTCGTTCAACAACTGCTAAACTGCTAACTATTGCAAAATCCACCGAAACACTGAATGTCGAGACGACGGACTTCGATAATAATATTAATTCTTCCTGGAAGTTTGTGGCTTACCAAATTGATTAACATTTTGACTGTAACGGCTCATATCCGTTGACGTGTAAAATTTTATAAAAGCTCATTGTTCTACTAAAGTATTTATAATAACATTAAAAAATAACAATAAATTTTACTAAAATAACACATAAAATTGATTAAAAACAAAATTTTTTATTTTTCTCATATATGATATTACAGTAAATATAATTTTTCTATTAGTATAATATTTATAATTATACGGCAATTTTAGTTATTTTATATTACGTTATGAATGACTAAAAAATAAAAAATTTTATTTTGAACTGCTTAATTAATATTACATTTTTAATTTTATTAAGATTTACAAACTTGCATGTAAAATATTGTAAAATCTTTGCAATACATGTGTTTGCAAAATTATCGTATTACTATTTTGGGGAAATTATAATACTGATATTTGTTTTATATTGGAACAAACATTACTGGCGTAATCTAACAATAAGTGGTTAATGTATGCTCTCTCGTTTTAACAACTATTTTCAACACCAGATACAAATTCAATTTATATTGTTAATTAAGTATATCGATGAAAAATGGTCACATAATAGGAAGCAATATATACATGTGACAAATAAAAATTACAAGCATGCTTAAAAGCGTTAATTATATAGGATAAAATACATGTACACACGCAGTAAGTAAAATGAAAAGACATGTGCTTATATATCAATACATTGGCTAGTATAGATTTGTGATAAAATAACATGTAAATAAAACTCAACACATTTTTAGAACGTTCCATTTCTTCTTTGGAAAATATTCTTTAAATTAATAGACGTGTCATTTACGCAATATTGATGATAACAAATTGACATTGCATTACAATCTACGATGTGACAATTTAAATAGTAAATCAACACTTCTTTTAAGTTATACAGGCTCACATTAATTAAGAGAATTGATAAAACTGTCTTTTTTCTTTATGGTATGCTAAAATATGACAGTCCATACTACCTACATGTATGTGTATCATAGATTCTTATAATTGTTATTTTTGACTTACTCTTAACACTTTTAATACAATAACATATTTAAATATCTTATTTAGCTGTTTGCAGTTTATTACATTTTTATGAAGTTGTAATGTATATTATAATCTCTTGTGTATATCAGGAGTGTTAACTTCTTTTGAGAAACTTTCAATTGTGCGTTGTTAACAAATACATTGTTTTGTTTGAAGTGCGATTGGACGTAAATTTGCAAGCTGTAACAACATGCAAAGTATTATCAAATTGAGAAAAAATGATCTTATATTCTTCTTTTTATTTTCATTTAATTATAAAAATTACATAACAAAAATTGTAAAAAAATTTTTGAATAATGTAACATAAATACACACTGTGAAAAAATTCGTTAAATATACACAACAAAGATGTAAAAATTAAATGTTAAATAATGGAAATATACTAAAGTAAATAGTAAAAAAATTTAGGAAATTATGTAAATTTGCAATATATATTTAATAATTTTTTGTTATTTGTCATGTAATTTTTGCATCTACAGTTTTATTAATTAATCGACTCTTTTTACAGTATAAAACACAACATTTAATTAAAGTATTACATTATTATAACTGCATAATTGGGCATCAATCATACTGTTACTTATAACTGTCCATCTCCATGATTTTTCTGTTCTTTTTTATATTTATAAGTTCTATAAATATGCGGATTAGTTCTCTACGAAAAGTTCGTCCCGTTGCGCAGTAGAGAACAAAATTTATACCGTAATGTGCTGTGTCTAATAAATCGGATATTATATACATAACTGACACATTGACATATTCAGGAAACTGAAAAAATTATTATTGTTATTATTGTTATATATGTACAACTATTGATAATAACGTGTCATATTTTAATGCATCCATTTTCTTACGCGGATATCTAATATAAAAAAATTATTATTAAGTTCATTCATAATGTAAAAATTAAACAGGATAAATTATTTTTAAAAATTCAAATTTTAAGAGAAAAATTGATTAATATTTTTTGTCATATACAGAGAGAGAGAATGCATTTATAGAGTGAATAAACTATATATTACGGTCGGTATTGCTTGAATATTAATTATTGATACGTACGTAACTAATGTAAAAAATGTATTGTGCAGGTAATTTCAAGATTACGAATATACTCGAAACAAGAATAAGCATTTTTGTGATCTTATTCTGAAGTATTTTATGACTAGAAGTCTGAGTTCTCTCATTCGAAGAATTAAATGCTATCATCAAAGTTTTGCGAACACGATTTTGCTGGTAAATGTTGTATCCTGTTAGAGTATTGCAGATTACTATCACGAGAGCAGGTAAAGTAAATATTATAATAGAATTTATAATATTCCTAGTCCGTGTAATTTCTTTCTGAACGTCAACTTTTTGATGTTTGTGTAAATCGTAGATATTTATAACATCTTTTATATCGTAGATATTTATAACATCTTTTGAATATATTTTATCATTATTATTTATGTGCACAAAAATAGCAAAGATATGTACAATGCTACGTAAAATCGCTAGTCCCATCAGCGTGATCACTACGATTTTTGCTCGTTTAACAGTGCACCAGGATCGTCGTTGGAGCGGATACTTCGTCACTATACATCGCTCGATGGTAAACACTACTATAAGCCACACACTCAAGAACTCGGAAATAAAGCTCAGAAAGTTCATAAAAATCTTTAACCAAAACAAATCATTTTCTTTTGGTCTTATATCCATTAAAAGGAGCCATTGAACGAATAATATCATTGCATAGGCGATATCGCTCATTGTTAGCACGCACAAGTACATGTTGGAAGAACTTATCTTTCTACGGAAGAGCACGATGGCAGTCAAACAGTTTCCTAAAAGACTGAAAATAATAATAATCGCCAGATAGTACTTTTTGTAATTTGATAAGGTCTCCAAAGCATCTATAAATGGATCTTCTTGCTCAGAAAGAAAATTAAATTTTTTTATGATATCAGTGATGGAAAAATGTCTGCCTACAATATCTTCGTTACATAAGTCTTTGAATTTTTTAATTCTACTTATATTCACAAATGAATGATCCATCATGTTTCGTCTCTCGTTGATATAATATTGGATACAAAATTCAGCCAATTTACTTCGCAAATTTTTGTCAAAATCTCTTTCGTTGTTGCAAACATGCAATCGTAGTTCGTGTTTAGATATGCTGAAATAATCTTTGCCAAGATTATTTTCAGAAAACATCCTTGCATATGATTAGTTAGATGTAGATTGTTTGCAACAGATGCTTATAAGATCAAAGCAAAAAGTGATATAATCAAGTAGCGTCACGCGTCTGAAAAAGCGTTGTAACATTATTATATATATTAGTTATTGAAATCAGTGAGTCTTGCATATAAATTTTATTTATCAATATATTTATTAAAATAATTTTTTTTAATATTACAAAAATAAAATATACGAAATATACAAAATGTATACAGTATCTTAAACATTTAAAATAAAATGGATTACGCACTATCTCACTTACTTGAAAATCGTTTAAAATTCTGAAGCCTACGAATACGGAGGTTACGAACTCTCAGTAATTTTCTGATTTTAATTTGTTCAACTGCTCAACACTAACGATTGCAAAAAACTGAATGTCGCCTGACTTGGAAGACGATAATACTTTTTCCTGAAAGTTTGTGGCTTACCAAAATGATTAATATTTTGACTGCAATCTTGCTCATATCCGTTGACATGTGAATTTCTGCAGGAGCCTGTCGCTCTACTGAAATATTTGTAATACATTAAAAAACATTAAAAAACAGCAGTAAATATTACTAAAATAATACATAAAATTTATTAAAAACATTAATTACATGTTTTCCTACTGGCTAATACGAATATGAATTGGATTACCCGCTTTCTAACAATAACAAATTATCTTTGCATTACAATCTATGTGATGTGACGTTCTTTTATTTCAGATAGTTAAATCAAAACTTTTTTCAGGTTACACTGGCTCACATTTATTAATAGAATTGCTAAACCTGTCGTTTTCTTTATAGTGTGCTAAAATATTTGTACATACTATCTACATACATGTGCATCATAAAATTCTTTTAATTATTATTTTTAACATTTTTAATACAATAATACATGTAACTATCTTATTCAGCTTTTTGTCATTAACTATATTCTCTCTAAAGTTGTAATGAGTGACTATATTATAATCTCTTGTATATATCAGGAATTCTAGCTTCTCTTGAGAAACTTTCACGTTTGCGCGTTGTTAACAAATACATTGCTTTATTCGTAGTGCAATTGGACATAAATTTGCAAGCTGTAACAAAATCATATTATCAAATTGAGAAAAATTTGGCTTACTTTACTTTTTATTAATGTAATTATAAGAGTCATATAACAAAAATAGTAAAAAAATTTTTGATTAAAGTAAAATAATTATGTAGACCGTCATGTTTAATTATATGTTATTATCATACCTTATTATAACTGTATAATTTGGTATCAATTATACTGTTACTTATAATTGTTCATCTTCATGATATTTCTGTATCTTTTGACATTTGTGTTTGGTAAATGTGCGAATTAATTCTGTGCGAAAATTTTGTTCTGTTGTGCAGTAGAGAACAAAATTTACACTATATTTTGTCATGTTTAATAAATTGCATATTTCAGACATAACGATCCAAAATATGCTATATTTATACATCTAAAAAATTGATTATTTTTGTTATACATACAATATAATAATAGTAAGGTGTAATATTTTTGCATGCATTTTTTTCTTATACGCAAATATTTAAATATAAAAAAATTGTTATTTAGTGTCATTCATAATGTGATAATTGTAAGTAGTATAAATTGCATAAAAAAATTTAAATTTTTAAAGACAAATTAATTAATATTTTTTTATACAAAATGCAGATTTAGAGTAAAAATATTATATATTATAATCGATATTATTTCAATACGTATAAATTATTTTGTTTTATTAAATTACTAGTACATACGTCAAATCCAATAAAGAAACGAATATGTGCAGGTAATTTCAAGATTACAAACATGCTCGAAACAAGAATAAGCATTTTTGTGATCTTATTCTCACAATCAGACATTTTATTTTCAGAAATCTGAGTCCTCTCACTGGAAGTACCGGATGTTGAAATAAAGGTTTTATTGACACAATTTTGTTGGTAAATTTGCCATCCTATCAGAGTATTGAAAATTATTATCATAAGTGCAGGTAGGGTAAACATTATAATAGCATTAGCCATCACATAAATGTCTGAATAATCTTTTTTCATAAACTCTGATGATACATGTTTGAATAAATGCAAGATCTGTATATCTTGGTCTTTCGTATTCATTAATGTACTCTCGAGGAAAACATATAAGAGGCTGTACAAAATCGTTAGTCCTATCAGCGTGATCACTACGATTTTTGCTCGTTTAACAGTGCACCAGGATTGACGTAGAAGCGGATATTTCGTCACTATATATCGTTCGATGATAAAGGCTATTATAAGCCACACACTCAAGAATTTTAAAAAATAAATCAAGAAATTCTTAGAGTAATTTAACCAATGCAAATTATGTACTTCTAATATTTCCATTATTCTGAACCATTGTATAAATATCATCAGCGATAAGTTCATATCGCTTATCGCTAGCACGCCCAAGTAGATGCTGGACGAGAAGGAACGCATCTTTTTACGAAAAAACACAATAGCTGACAAACAGTTGCCCAAAAGACCCAGAATAATAAAGATCGGCAGATAATACTTTTTGATACTGAACGTCTCAATTGTAGGAGTATTAATAAATAGATCTTTTGAGTCAGAAAGATTATAGAGTGAATATATAAAATTAGTGATGGGAAATTCTTTGATGAAAATATCTTCGTTGCAGAAATCATTGAATTTTTTAATTTTGTTTGTGTCCACAAGCGCACTAAGCAGAGTGCTTTGAATGTAGTTGTTGTGTTGGTTGATTATTTCTTCAATCATGTCTCGGGCAATTCCGTCAAGATTTCTGTCGTCGCCACAAATATCATATAACTGTAATTCGAGTTCAGACATGTTGGGATAATATTTGCCGAGACTATTTTTAACAAATTCCATTCTTGCGTATTGAATATGAATCGTTTGCAACAATTGCTTATAAGAGATTATAAGATGTAAAATGTTATTATAAGATGTAAAAAGCAATATAATCAAGTTGCGTCTTGCACAAAAATCTGGAAAAACATAACGTTATATATATTGTTTACTAAAATTAATAAATCTTGTATATAGTTTCTATTTACTGATATATTTTATTATATAAAATAAATTTTTTTACATGAAACATTAAATATTTAAAGTCAAATGTCTTACATGCTATCTCACTCACCTGGGAGTCAAAAATTCTGAAGCCTACGTATACAGGGCTACAAATTCCCAGTAATTCCTTGATTACAATCGTTGAACTGCTAAACACTAACGATGCAAAATCTATCGAAATACTGAATGTCGAGACGACTAACTTGAATAATGATATTATTTTTTCCTGGAAGTTTGTGGTTTACCAAAATGATTATTTTGACTGGAAAGTTGCTCATATCCGTTAACATTTGAGTTTCTACAGAAACCTGTCACTCTACTAAAGTATTTATAATAACATTAAAAAACAGCAATAAATGTTACAAAAATAATACATAAAATTGATTAAAAAGACAATTTTTTGTTTTTCTCGTGGAAAATATTACAGTGGACATAGGTCTTTATTATTTAATATTTACGATTACATGGCAACTGTGGCGATTGTATGTTACGTATTGACAAAAACAATAAAATATTTTACTTTGTACTGCTTAATTAATATTAAATTTTAGTTTTATTGAGATTTATACACTTGCATGCAAAATTATCGTATTATTTTAGGAAAATTTTGATACTGATATTTGTTTTTAATGTTGGAACAAATATTCCTGGCGTATTCAGAATAAATGATGATTGCTCTTACAACATAAAGGTGTGCAATAAGTGTATGTAGAAAGTAAAAATTACAAAACACATTTTAAAGTGTTTATTATACCCAGTAAACACAGAACATTGCAGCAACATTGCGGCATGTTGCTGCAATGTTGCTACAATGTTACAACATTGCCGCAATATTGCTGCAATATTCTGTGTTTACTGAGTATGTATATATATAAAAAATAATGTGCATATGTCGCTCATTTGCTGCAACAATAACATAATTCAAAATGCTATTTTTGAGTAACAGAATATATGCAGGAAGGTATAAAAAGAATGGTTCTTACTTGTATTATTTGTCGCTAGAACGATATTATATTACTTTTGTCCCACACTACAATATATTGTTATATCAATATGACATTTCAAAATAATGTTGTTACCAAATTATAATATATAATATAATTATGACGATTTAAAACATTTAAATTCGTTTTCTGGAAAATCGTGATTTTTTTAGTTATGTTACTGTTGCAGCAAATGAGCAATGTGCAGTAAGTAAAATTATCAGACATGTACTTCTACATGAATACACTAATTATATAGTATAGAATTTGTGACATAATAACATATAAATAGTACGCAATTCGTTTCTAATACGTTCCTTACTTTTTAGAAAAGATTCTTGTAATTAATAGACATATTATTTACGTAACTTTAATGATAACTAATAAAATAAATTTTAATAAATTTGCGTGGCAACAAAATAATTTAGCACTTTTTTAAAAATACGAATACAAATTGTATTCAATATTAATATAAGCAAAGAGAAAAATATAAACAGCAAAAATTGGCACGTATCGAAACGTTCGTAAAGTAGAAAGCGCATGAAAATTCTGCACGACATTATTTTACTTTTTAATGTACGACTTGTCTTCTCGAGTGCTCGATCTCTTCTAATAGCATTAACGAACCTAATAAACGTATTCTGCGAGCTTTCCATGATCGAAATCATTTCCGATCGCACACCAACGCTACTAACTTGTACAAAATTGCATGTTTACCTACTGGCTAATACGAATAGAAATTGGATAACCCGTTTTCTAACAATAACAAATTATCTTTGCATTACAATCTATGTGATGTGACAATTCATCCATTTCAAATAATTAAATCAACACTTTTCCAGATTACAATAGGCCAATATTTATTAACAGAATTAATAAAACTGTCATTTTCCTTACGGTGCTAAATTAATTGTACATACTATGTACACATATGTGCATTAAAGATATTTTAATTGTTATTTTTGACTTACTTTTAATACTTTTAATACAATAATATCTTAAACTATCTTATTTAGCTATTTGCAGTTAATTATATTTTTATTATGTTAAAATGTATATTATAATCTCTAGTGTATATCAGGAGTGTTAGCTTCTCTTGAAAACTTTTTAGTTATTCGTTGTTGACAAATACACTCTTTTGTTTGAAGTGCGATTAGACGTAAACTTGCAAACTGTAACAAAGGTGTTATAAAATTGAGAAAGAATTGGCTGATTTTTGCTTTTATTCATTTAATTACAAGTCATATAACAAAGTTAGTAAAGTAATTTTTGATTAATGTAATCTAAATATGCATACTGTGAAAAAATTCGGTACATTTTCGCACCAAAGGTGTAAAAATTACATGATAAGTAATGGAAATATACTAAGTAAATCGTATAAAATTTATGAAATAATGTAAATTTGCAATATATATTTAATAAATTTCTATTATTTATTTGTGTTATGTAATTTTTACACCGAGTCTTGTAAATTTATCGATTTTTTAATGGAATACTCGTTTAATTATGGCATTACCTTATTATGACTGCATAATTGGATATCAATCAAACTGTTACTTATGATTGTACATCTCCATGATATTTCTGTTAATTTCTTATATTTGTATGTTTCGTAAACATGCGGATTAGTTCTCTGCGAAAAGTTTGTCCCGTTGCGCAGTAGAGAACAAAATTTATACAGTGATGTGCTGTGTTTAATAAATCGCATATTAATGCTATAACATCTATATTGACATATTTAGGTATCTGAAAAAATTATTATTGTTATTTTTGTTGTATATAATTATTAATAATAACGCATTGTATTTTAATGCATCCATTTTCTTACGCGGATATCTAATATAAAGAAATTATTATATAATTTTATTCATAATATTATCAAAAATTAAACATTTTAAATCATTAAAAAAATTCAAACTTTAAAAGAAAAATTAATTAATATTTTATTGTTATATATAGAGAGAGAGAATGCATTTTTAAAGTAAATAAACTATATATTATGGTCAATATTGCTTTAATATGAATTATTGATACTTACGTAATTCTTAATGTAAAAAAGAAAATATGCAGGTAATTTCAAGATAACAAATATGCTCGAAACGAAAATAAGCTTTTTTGTGATCTTCTGCTGAAGCATTTTATCACTAGAAATTTGAATTCTCTTATTAGAAGACTCGGACGCTATAATCAAGGTTTTGCGAAAACGATTTTGCTGATAAATGTGGTATCCTATCAGAATATTGCAGATTACTATCACGAGAGCAGGTAGAGTAAATATTGTAATAGAATCTATAATGTCCCTTGTCAGAGTAAAGCTTATCTGATCGTCAAGATGTTTGTATACATCATAGATATTTATTTCTTTTTTACTAAATGTTTCATACTGTATGGTTCCATAAATAAAAAAAGTAAAATGCAGTGCAATGCTGCGCAAAACCGCTAGTCCCATCAACGTGACCACTACGATTTTTGCTCGTTTGACAGTGCACCAGGATCGACGCAGAAACGGATATTTCGTCACTATATATCGCTCGATGGTAAAAGCTACTATAAGCCACACACTCAAGAACTCGAAAATGACGATCGAAAAGTATAGGAAGGAACTTAACCAATTCGAATAATTTATTTTTTGTTCTATATTATCAAATAAAAGGAGCCAGTGAATAAGTAATATCATCGAATAGATGATGTCGCATATTGCTAGTACGCCCAAGTAAATGTTGGAGGAGAAAGAACGCATGTTTTTACGAAAGTGCACAATGGCGGAAAAACTGTTTCCTAAAAGACTGAGAATAATAAAAATCGGCAGACTGTACTTTCTGAAGTTTGAAAAGATCTCCAAAGCATCTAGAGTTACATTTATTAGTTTAGAATAAGAATAAAATACATTTACGACGTAAGTGATGGGAAAATATCTGCCTACAATATCTTCGTTACATAAATCTTGGAATTTTTTAATTCTACTTATGTTCACAAATGAATGATTCAACATGATACGTCTTTTGTCGATATTATAGTTGATCAAATATTTAGCCATGCTACGTAAACTTTCGTCAAGATCTCTTTCGTTGTTACAAACACGCAATCGTAGTTCGTGTTTAGATATGTTGGAATAATCTTTGCCGAGATTATTTTCAAAAAACATCCTTGCGTATGATTACGAATTGTTTGCAACAGTTGCTTATGAGATGAGAAGCAGAAAGAGGTATAATCAAGTTGCGTCACGCGTCTGAAAAACCGTTATAACATTATTATATATATTATTCATTGAAATCAATGAATCTCGCGTATAAATTTTATTTATCGATACATTTATTAAAATTTTTTTAATATTAAAAAAATAAAATATACAAAGTACACAAAATATACACAGATTTATAATATATACATTTTAAGCATTTTAAATAAAATGTCTGGCGCACTATTTGACTTACCAGAGAGTCGTTGAAAATTCTGAAGCCTACGAATAGGAGTGTTACAAACTCTCAGCAATTCCCCGACTTCAATCATTCAACTGCTGGACACTAACGATTGCAAAAGACTGAATGTCGAAACGACTGACTTGGATGGCGATATTTTTTTCGTTCTGGAAGTTTGTGGCTCACCAAACTGATTAATATTTTGATTGTAAGGTTGCTTATGTTTGTTGATATGTGAATTTCTGCAGGAGCCTGTTGCTCTACTAAAGTATTTATAATAACGAGGGGGCTCCGTTTGTCTACATTCTCGATTGCCAACAGCGTCGTTTGCCTACAATTTTTTGCCGATAGCTTCGATTGCCGACATTCCCGATTGCCTACAGAGCGATTGCCTACAAGTATTATTGCGCACATGTAAAAATTAAAAATACAAACGTACGTTTGCACACATGACATTATTGCGCACATACAAATTGCACACATGACATTATTGCGCACATACAGAGTGCACACATGACTTTATGATATAAACCTCGTCTCGCATTTGAAGCACAGGGTGATGTGAACTGAACCTCGCTTCGCGCGAAAAATTACAAACCCACGTGGAATCTTATAATTATAAACATTTGAGTACCGTGTGTCTATTGATTTTCTTGTGTGCAATAATACCATGTGTGCAATGTGTATGTGCGCAAACGTACGTTTGTATTTTTAATTTTTACATGTGCTCGATCTCTTCTAATAACATTAACGAACCTAACAAACGTATTCTGCGACCTTTTCATGATCGAAATCATTTCCGATCAATGATCCGATACAAAATTGCATGTTTACCCACTGGCTAATACGAATAGGAATTGGATAACTCGCTTTTTAACAATAACAAATTATTTTTGTATTACAATCTGTGAGATGTGACAACTCTTTTATTTCAAATAGTTAAATCAACACTTTTTTAGATTATATAGACTTACAATCATTAAAAGAATTGATAAATCTGTCGTTCCTTTATAGTGCGCTAAAATATTTGTGCATACTACCTACATACATGTGCATCATAAATTTTCACATTTTATTTTTAACTTAGTTTTAACATTCTTCATACAATAATATATGTAATTATCTTATTTAGTTATTTGCAGTTAATTATATTTTTATTATGTTAAAATGTATATTATAATCTCTCGTATATATCAGAAGTTCTACCTTCTCTTGAGAAACTTTCACGTTTGTGCGTTGTTAACAAATACATTGCTTTATTTGAAGTGCGATTGGACATAAATTTGCAAGCTGTAACGAAATGCATTATCAAATTGAGAAAAATTTGGCTTACTTTACTGTTTACGCATTTAATTATAAGAATCATATAACAAAAATAGTAAAAAAATTTTTGATTAAGATAAAATAATTATGTAGATCATGTTTAATTATGGTATTACCTTATTATAACTGCATAATTCAGTATAAATCATACTGTTACTTATAATTGTTCATCTTTATGATATTTCTGTTGCATTTGGTAAATGCGTGAATTAATTCTCTGCGAAAATTTTGTTCTGTTGCACAGTAGAGAACAAAATTTATACTGTATTTCGTCATGTTTAATAAATCGTATATTTCAGACATAACAGTCCAATTAATGCCATATTTATACATCTGAAAAATTGGTAATTTTTGTTGTACAATATGTTAATAGTAAGATGTAATATTTAGCATGCATTTTTTTCTTACACGAATATTTAATATATAAAAATTGTTATTTAGTGTCATTAATAATGTAATAATTGTAAGTAATATAAACTGAAAAAAAATTAAAATTTTTAAGAAAAATTAATTTATATTTTTTTATCTTATACAGAATGCAGATTTAAAATAAAACGATAATATATTAAACGATATTATAATCGGTATTACTTCAATATATGTAAATTATTTTGTTTTATTAAATTATTAATACGTACGTCAGACCGAATAAAGAAATGGATATGTGCAGGTAATTTCAAGATTACAAACATACTCGAAACAAGAATAAGCATCTTTGTGATCTTATTCTCAATCATTTCATTTTCAGAAATCTGAGTACTCTCACTGGAAGTACCGGATGTTGTAATCAAGGTTTTGTTGACACGATATTGCTGGTAAATGTGCCATCCTATCAGAGTATTGAAGATTATTATCATAAGTGCAGGTAAGGTAAACATTATAACAGCATTAGTCATCACGTAGATGTTTGAATCTTCCATGATAGACTCTGATGATACATATTTGTATATAAGAAAGATCTTTATATCTTGGTCTTTCATATTCATTGATGTACAAGTATTCTCGAGGAAAACATATAAAATGCTGTACAAAATCGCTAGTCCTATCAGCGTGATCACTACAATTTTCGTCCGGTTGACAGTGCACCAGGATTGACGTAGAAGCGGATATTTTGTCATTGTATATCGCTCGATGGTAAAGGCTGTTGTAAACCACGCACTCAAGAACTTGAAAAAATAGACCAAGAAGATCTCAAAGTAATTTAACCAATGAAGATTAGGCACTTCTAATATTTCCATTATTCTGAGCCATTGTATGAATATCATCAGCGAAAAGCTCATATCGCTTATCGCTAGCACGCCCAAGTAGACGCTGGACGATAAGGAACGCATCTTTTTACGAAAGAACACAATAGCGGACAAACAGTTGCCCAAAAGACCCAGGATAATAAAGATCGGCAGATAATACTTTTTGATATTGAAAATCTCAATTGTAACAGTATTGATAAATAGATGTTTTGAGATACTACGACTGTAGAGAAAATATATTAAATCAGCGATGGGAAAATTTTTGTCGAAAATCTCTTCGTTACAGAAATCTTTGAATTTTTCAATTTTGTTTGTGTTCACAAGCATACTAAGCCGAGTATTTTCGAGGAGTTCGTTATAGTACTTGATTACTTCTTCAGTTATGTTTCGGTAAATTCCTTCAAGATCATTGTCGTTATTACAAATATCAAATTGTAATTCGTCTTTAGATAAGTTGGAATAATTATTGCCGAAATTATCTTTGACAATTTCCATTCTTGCGTATTAAATATGAATTGCTTGCAACAATTTCTTATAAGATAAAAAGTAAAAAGCGATATAATCAAGTTGCGTCTTGCACAAAAATCTGAAAAAGCATTATAATATTATATATATTTACTATTTTGATTACTAAAATCAATAAATCTTGTATATAGTTTCTATTTACTGATATATTTTGGTATCATTTTGGTAAATAAATGTTTTTACATATAACATTAAATATTTAAGGACAAGTGTCTTACATACTATCTCACTCACCTGGGAATCAAAAATTCTGAAGTCTACGCATGCAGGGCTACAAATTCTCAGCAATTCCTTGATTCAATCGTTGAACTACTAAATACTGACAATGCAAAATCCACCGAAATACTGAATGTCGAGACGACTGACTTAGATGATAATATTATTTCATTCTGGAAGTTTGTGGCTTACCAAATTGATTACCATTTTGACTGTAACGTTGCTCATATCCGTTGATATGTGAGTTTCTATAGAACCTGTCGCTCTACTAAAATATTTATAATAACATTAAAAAGCAGCATTAAATGTTATTAAAATAATACATAAAATTGATTAAAAATAAAATTTATTATTTTTTTCATGGAAGATATTACAGCGGACATAGTTCTTTATTAGTAAAATATTTATGATTACATGGCAACTGTGGTGATTGTATGTTACGTATTGAATAACATATTATGTATTGTATATTATGTATTGACAAAAACAATAAAATATTTTACTTTGTACTGCTTAATTAATATTAAATTTTAGTTTTATTGAGATTTATACACTTGCATGCAAAATTATCGTATTATTTTAGAAACATTTTAATGCTGATATTTGTTTTTAATGTTGGAACAAATATTCCTGGCGAATTTAAAATAAATAAAGATTGCTCTTACAACATAAAAGGATGCAATAAGTGTATGTAGAAAGTAAAAATTATAAAACACATTTAAAGCGTTTATTATATGTATATATATGAGAAATAATATGCATATGTCGCACATTTGCTGCAACAATAACATAATACGAAATGCTATTTTTAAGTAATAGAAAGAACAGTTTTTGCTTGTACTGTTAACTGCTAAAACGATATTATATTACTTTTGTTCCACACTACAATATATTATTATATTAATACGGCATTTCAAAATGATGTTGTTACCAAATTATAATATATAATATAATTATGACGATTTAAAACATTTAAATTCGTTTTCTGGAAAATCATGAATTTTTAGTTATGTTACTGTTGCAACAAATGAGCAATGTGTAGTAAGTAAAATTATCAAACATGCACTTGTACATAAATACACTAATTCTATAGTATAGATATTTGTGATATAATAACATATAAATAGTACGCAATTCGTTTCTAATACGTTCTTTTCTTTTTAAAAAATATTCTTGTAATGAATAGATGTCATTTACGTAACTTTGATGCTAACAAATTGTCTTTGCATTACAATTTATGGTGTAATAACTTTCCTATTTTAAATAGATAAATCAACAATTTTTTCTAAGATATATAAGTCAACATTTGTTAATAGAATTGATAAAACAATTGTTTTTTTATGATGCACTAAAACACATACTACATACATATGTGCATTATAAATTTTTTAAATTGTTATTTTTGACGTACTTAACACTTTTAATACAATAATAAGATTAACTATCTTATTTAACTATTTGCAGTTAATTATATTTTTATGTAGTTATAATGTATGACTATATTATAATCACTCGTATGTATATATATATCAAAAGTTCTACCTTCTCTTAAGAAGCTTTCAGTTGTGCGTTGTTAGCAAATACATGGTTTTGTTTGACCTGCGATTGAATGTAAACTTGTAAGCTGTAACAAAATGCAAAGTATTGTCAGACTGAGAAAAAATTGGCTTATTTTTCCTTTTATTCATTTAATTATAAAAGACATATAACAAAGATAATAATAAAATTTTTAATTAATGTAATGTAAGTATGCACACACTGTCAAAAAATTTGGTAAATTTACACAACGACAGTGTAAAAGTTACATAATTAATAATAAAAATATACTAATTGTAAAAAAATAGTAAAAAATTTATAAAATTATGTAAATTTGCAATATACGTTTAGTAAATTTCTGCTAATTATCATGTAATTTTTACATCCACTTTTGTAAATATATCGATTTTTTTTACTGTATAAAACGCCGTGTTTAATTATAGTATTACCTTATTATAATTGCATAATTTGATATTAATCATATTGTTACTCATAATTGTCCATCTCCATGATATTTCTGTAAATTTCTTATATTTGTACATTTCGTAAATAAGCGGATGAGTTCTCTACGAAAAATTTGTCCCGTTGCGCAGTAGAGAACAAAATTTATACTGTAATGTGCCGTGTTTAACAAGTGGAATATTTCTATCATAACAGCCACATTGACAGATTCAAAAATCTAAAAAAATAATTCTTACTATTTTTTTTTATATAACTAATAATAATAACGTGTCATATCTTAACGCATCCAATTTCTTACGCGGATATCTAATGTCAAAAAAATATTATATAATGTCATTCATAATGTAAAAATTAAACATTATAAATTAATAAATAAAATCAAATTTTGAGAAAAAATTAATTAATATTTTTTCGTCACACAGAGAGAGAATGCATTTTTAAAGTAAATAAACTATATATTATGGTCGGTATTATTTTAATATAAATTATTGATACGTACATAATTAAAAATGTAGAAAGAGAAATATTGAGGTAATTTCAAGATAATAAATATGCTCGAAACAAGAATAAGCATCTTTGTGATCTTATGCTGAAGCATTTTATCACTAGAAATCTTAATTCTCTCATTAGAAGAATTGGACACTGTAATCATGGTTTTACGAACACGATTTTGTTGGTAAATGTGGTATCCTATTAGAGTATTGCAGGTTACTATCACGAGAGCAGGTATTATTTTAATATAAATTACTGATACGTACGTTTCTAAAAATGTAGAAAAAGTAATATTTTGGTAATTTCAAGATAACAAATAAGCTCGAAACAAGAATAAGTATTTTTGCAATTTTATGCTGAAGCATTTTATTACTAGAAATCTTAATTCTCTCATTCGAAGAATCGGACGCTGTAATCATGGTTTTACGAACACGATTTTGCTGGTAAATGTGGTATCCTATTAGAGTATTGCAGATTACTATCACGAGAGCAGGTAAAGTAAATATTATAATAGAATCTATAATGTTCTCAGTCTGTGTAATTCCTTTCTCAAAGTGAAACTTTAGAAATTCGATCACATGAAAGATACTTTTTTTTTTTTTTTTTTTAAATATATCATTCATTATGATATCAAAAAACATATATAGAATGCCGCGCAAAGTCGCTATTCCCATCAGCGTGATCACTACGAATTTTGCTCGTTTGACGGTGCACCAGGATCGACGTAGAAGCGGATACTGCGTCACTATATATCGCTCGATGGTAAAGGCTACTATAAGCCACACACTCAGGAACTCGGAAATGTAGTAAAGAAAAACTATAAAGATTGTAAACCAAAACCAATAATTTTTTTTTGGTCTTATATCCATTAATTCAAGCCATGTAATGAGTAATGTTGTCGAATAGACGATATCGCTTATTGTTAGTACGCCCAAGTAGATGTTGGACGACAAAGAACGCATCTTTTTACAGAAGAGCACAATAGCAGACAAACAGTTTCCTAAAAGACCCAAAATAATAAAAATCGGCAGACTGTACTTTCTGAAATTCAAAAAAATTTTAGTGTCATCTCCAATTCTACGGTCTAGCTGAAGCAAAAAATAAAATTGCTTTATACAGTCAGTGATGGGAAAATGTCTGCCTACAATATCTTCGTTACATAAGTCGTTGAATTTTTTAATTTTACTTATGTTCACAAGTGAATGAAGCGTCATGTCACGTATCAACATTATCTCAATATCACGAATAAGATATTCGGTCATGTGTCGCAAACTTTCATCAAGATCTCTTTCGTTGTTACAAACACGCAATCGTAGTTCGTGTTTAGATATGCTGAAATCCTTGCCAAGATTATTTTCAGAATACATCCTTGCATATAATTATGGATTGTTTTCAACAGTTGCTTATGAGATGAAAAGCAAAAAGCGGTATAATGAAGTTGCGTCACGCGTCTGAAAAAGCATTATAACATTATTATATATATCATATTATTTATTAAAATCAATGAATCTTGCATATAAATTTTACTTATCGATATATTTATTAAAATAAATTTTTTACGCAAAATATTAATCATTCCAAATTAAATGTCTTATATGGTTGTCTCACTCACCTGAAAGTCGTTAAAAATTCTGAAGCATTCATGTACGGGTCTACAAAATCTCAACAATTTCCCAATTTCAATCGTTGAACTGCTAAATACTGACAATGCAAAATCCACCGAAATACTGAATGTCGAGACGACTAACTTGGATGACGATATTTTTTCGTCCTGGAAGTTTGTGGCTTACCAAATTGATTAACATTTTGACTGTAACGTTGCTCATATCCGTTGATATGTGAGTTTCTATAGAACCTGTCGCTCTACTAAAGTATTTATAATAAGATTAGTATTTATAATAAGATTAAAAAGCAGCATTAAATGTTACTAAAATAATACATAAAATTGATTAAAAATAGAATTTTTTATTTTTCTCATGGAAGATATTACAGTGGACATAGTTCTTTATTAGTATGATATTTATGATTACATGGCAACTGTGGTGATTGTATGTTACGTATTGAATAACATATTATGTATTGTATATTATGTATTGACAAAAACAATAAAATATTTTACTTTGTACTGCTTAATTAATATTAAATTTTAGTTTTATTGAGATTTATACACTTGCATGCAAAATTATCGTATTATTTTAGAAACATTTTAATGCTGATATTTGTTTTTAATGTTGGAACAAATATTCCTGGCGCATTCAAAATAAATGAAGATTGCTCTTACAACATAAAGGGATGCAATAAGTGTATGTAGAAAGTAAAAATTATAAAACACATTTAAAGCGTTTATTATATGTATATATATGAGAAATAATATGCATATGTCACACATTTGCTGCAACAGTAACATAATACGAAATGCTTTTTGAGTAATAGAAAGAACAGTTCTTGCTTGTACTGTTAACTGCTAAAACGATATTATATTATTTTTGTTCCACACTACAATATATTATTATATTAATATGGCATTTCAAAATAATGTTGTCACCAAATTATAATATATAATATAATTATGACGATTTAAAATATTTAAATTTGCTTTCTGGAAAATCATGATTTTTTAGTTATGTTACTGTTGCAACAAATGAGCAATGTGTAGTAAGTAAAATTATCAGACATGTACTTGTACATAAATACACTAATTCTATAGTAAAGATATTTGTGATATAATAACATATAAATAATACGCAATTTGTTTCTAATACGTTTTTTTTCTTTTTAGAAAATATTCTTGTAATGAATAGATGTCATTTACGGAACTCTGATGCTCACAAATTGTTTTTGCATTACAATTTATGGTGTGATAATTTTCCTATTTTAAATAAATAAATCAACATTTTTTTCCAAGGTATATAAGTCAACATTCGTTAATAGAATTGATAAAACTGTCGTTTTTTTATGATGCGCTAAAGCATTGTACATATTACATACATGTATATATGTGTATTATAGATTTTTTAAATTGTTATTTTTGACTTACTCTTAACACTTTTAATACAATAATAAGATTAACTATCTTATTTAACTATTTGCAGTTAATTATATTTTTGTGTAGTTATAATGTGTGACTATATTATAATCACTCGTATGTATATGTATATCAGGAGTTCTACCTTCTTTTGAAAAGCTTTCAGTTGTGCGTTGTTAGTAAATACATGGTTTTGTTTGAAGTGCGATTGAATGTAAACTTGTAAGCTGTAACAAAATGCAAAGTATTGTCAGATTAAAAAAAAATTGGCTTATTTTTCCTTTTATTCATTCAATTATAAAAGTCATATAACAAAGATAGTAATAGAATTTTTAATTAATGTAATGTAAGTATGCACACACTGTCAAAAAATTCGGTAAATTTACATAACGACGGTGTAAAAGTTACATGATAAATAATGGAAATGTACTAATTGTAAGAAAATACTATAAAATTTATAAAATTATGTAAATTTGCAATATACGTTTAGTAAATTTCTGCTAATTATCATGTAATTTTTACATCCACTTTTGTAAATATATCGATTTTTTTACAGTATAAAACGCTGTGTTTAATTATCGTATTACCTTATTATAACTGCATAATTCGATATTAATCATTTTGTTACTCATAATTGTCCCTCTCCATGATATTTCTGTTAATTTTTTATATTTGTACGTTTCGTAAATAAGTGGATGAGTTCTCTACGAAAAATTTGTCCCGTTGCGCAGTAGAGAACAAAATTTATACTGCAATGTGCCATGTCTAACAACTGGAATGTTAGCATCATAACAAGCACATTGACATATTTCATTAACTGAAAAAATTATTATTATTATTTTAATTTTATATAACTATTAATAATAACGTGTCATATCTTAACGCATCCAATTTCTTACGCGGATATCTAAAGTCAGAAAATCATTATATAATGTCATATATAATGTAAAAATTAAACATTATAAATTAATAAATAAAATCAAATTTTGAAAAAAAATTAATTAATATTTTTTTGTCATACACAGAGAGAATGCATTTTTAAAGTAAATAAACTATATATTATGGTCGGTATTATTTTAATATAAATTATTGATACGTACGTTATTAAAAATGTAGAAAAAGAAATATTCAGGTAATTTCAAGATAACAAATGTGCTCGAAACAAGAATAAGCATCTTTGTAATCTTACGCTGAAGCATTTTATCATTAGAAATCTTAATCCTCTCATTAGAAGAATCGGACGCTGTAATCATGGTTTTACGAACACGATTTTGCTGGTAAATGTGGTATCCTATTAGAGTATTGCAGATTACTATTACGAGAGCAGGTAGAGTAAATATTATAATAGAATCTATAATATTTTTAATCCGTATAATTCCTTTCTGATGGTGAAATCTTATAAATTCGAACGCATGAAACATATTTGTTTTCCTTTTTTCTTCTATTATTTTATTCATCATGATATGAAAAAGAATATATAGAATGCTGCGCAAAATCGCTATTCCCATCAGCGTGATTACTACGATTTTTGCTCGTTTGACAGTGCACCAGGATCGACGTAGGAGCGGATACTTCGTCACTATATATCGCTCGATGGTAAAGGCTACTATAAGCCACACACTCAGGAACTCGGAAATGTAGTTCAGAAAAACTATAAAGGTCTTAAACCAAAACAAATAATTTTTGTTTGGTTTTATATCCATTAATTCAAGCCATCTAATGAGTAATGTTGTCGAATAAACAATGTCGCTTATTGTTATCACGCCCAAGTAGATGTTGGACGAGAAAGAACGCATCTTTTTACGGAAGAGTACAATAGCAGATAAACAGTTTCCTAAAAGACCCAGAATAATAAAAATCGGCAGACCGTACTTTCTGAAATTTAAAAAGGTCTCAATTCCACTTGCAATTCTACGGTCTTGCAATTCTGCGGTCTGAAGAAAAAAATAAAATTGCTTTATGAAGAGAGTGATGCGAAAATGTCTGCCTACAATATTTTTGTTACATAAGTCGTTGACTTTTTTAATTCTACTTACGTTCACAAGTGAATGAAGCGTCAAGTCACGCATCGACATTCTTTCAATATCATGAATGAAATATTCGGTCATATTTCGCAAACTTTCGTCAAGATCTCTTTCGTTCTTACAAACACGCGATCGTAGTTCGTGTTTAGATATGCTAAAATCTTTCCTGAGATTATTTTCAGAATACATCCTTACTTATAATTGTGGATTGTTTGCAACAGTTGCTTATGAAATGAAAAGCAAAAAGCGGTATAATCAAGTAGCGTCACGCGTCTGAGAAAGCGTTATAACATATTATATATATATTATTATATATATTATTATTATTCATTAAAATCAATGAATCTTGCATATAAATTCTATTTATCGATATACTTATTAAAATAAATTTTTTACGCAAAATATTAATTATTCAAAATTAAATGTCTTATGTGGTTGTCTCACTCACCTGAGAGTCGTTAAAAATTCTGAAGCATTCAAATACGGGTCTACAAAATCTCAATAATTTCCCGATTTCAATCGTTGAACTGCTAAATACTGACGATGCAAAATCCACCGAAATACTGAATGTCGAGACGACTGACTTGAATGATGATATTATTTCATTCTGGAAGTTTGTGGCTTACCAAATTGATTAACATTTTGACTGTAACGTTGCTCATATCCGTTGATATGTGAGTTTCTATAGGACCTGTCGCTCTACTAAAGTATTTATAATAAGATTAAAAAGCAGCATTAAATGTTACTAAAATAATACATAAAATTAATTACGAATAGAATTTTTTATTTTTCTCATGGAAGATATTACAGTGGACATAGTTCTTTATTAGTATAATATTTATGATTACATGGCAATTGTGGTTATTGTATATTACGTATTGAATGACATATTATGTATTGTATATCATGTATTGACAAAAACAATAAAATATATTTTACTTTGTACTGCTTAATTAATATTAAATTTTAGTTTTATTGAATTTATACATTTGAATACAAAATTATCGTATTACTATTATAAGAAAATTTTGATACTGATATTTGTTTTTAATATTGGAACAAATATACCTGGCGCAAAATAGTTGATGATTGCTCTTACAACATAAAGAGATGCAATAAGTGTATGTAGAAAGTAAAAATTATAAAACACATTTAAAGCGTTTATTATATGTATATATATGAGAAATAATATGCATATGTCACACATTTGCTGCAACAGTAACATAATACGAAATGCTTTTTGAGTAATAGAAAGAACAGTTCTTGCTTGTACTGTTAACTGCTAAAACGATATTATATTATTTTTGTTCCACACTACAATATATTATTATATTAATATGGCATTTCAAAATAATGTTGTTACCAAATTATAATATATAATATAATTATGACGATTTAAAACATTTAAATTCGTTTTCTGGAAAATCATGATTTTTTAGTTATGTTACTGTTGCAACAAATGAGCAATGTGTAGTAAGTAAAATTATCAAACATGCACTTGTACATAAATACACTAATTCTATAGTATAGATATTTGTGATATAATAACATATAAATAGTACGCAATTCGTTTCTAATACGTTTTTTTCTTTTTAGAAAATATTTTTGTAATGAATAGATGTCATTTACGTAACTTTGATGCTAACAAATTGTCTTTGCATTACAATTTATGGTGTAATAACTTTCTTATTTTAAATAGATAAATCAACATTTTTTTCTAAGATATATAAGTCAACATTCGTTAATAGAATTAATAAAACAATTGTTTTTTTATGATGCACTAAAACACATACTACATACATGTACATATGTGCATTATAAATTTTTTAAATTGTTATTTTTGACGTACTTAATACTACTTTTAATACAATAATAAGATTAACTATCTTATTTAACTATTTGCAGTTAATTATATTTTTATGTAGTTATAATGTATGACTATATTATAATCACTCGTATGTATATGTATATCAGGAGTTCTACCTTCTTTTGAAAAGCTTTCAGTTGTGCGTTGTTAGTAAATACATGGTTTTGTTTGAAGTGCGATTGAATGTAAACTTGTAAGCTGTAACAAAATGCAAAGTATTGTCAGATTAAAAAAAAATTGGCTTATTTTTCCTTTTATTCATTCAATTATAAAAGTCATATAACAAAGATAGTAATAGAATTTTTAATTAATGTAATGTAAGTATGCACACACTGTCAAAAAATTCGGTAAATTTACATAACGACGGTGTAAAAGTTACATGATAAATAATGGAAATGTACTAATTGTAAGAAAATACTATAAAATTTATAAAATTATGTAAATTTGCAATATACGTTTAGTAAATTTCTGCTAATTATCATGTAATTTTTACATCCACTTTTGTAAATATATCGATTTTTTTACAGTATAAAACGCTGTGTTTAATTATCGTATTACCTTATTATAACTGCATAATTCGATATTAATCATTTTGTTACTCATAATTGTCCCTCTCCATGATATTTCTGTTAATTTTTTATATTTGTACGTTTCGTAAATAAGTGGATGAGTTCTCTACGAAAAATTTGTCCCGTTGCGCAGTAGAGAACAAAATTTATACTGCAATGTGCCATGTCTAACAACTGGAATGTTAGCATCATAACAAGCACATTGACATATTTCATTAACTGAAAAAATTATTATTATTATTTTAATTTTATATAACTATTAATAATAACGTGTCATATCTTAACGCATCCAATTTCTTACGCGGATATCTAAAGTCAGAAAATCATTATATAATGTCATATATAATGTAAAAATTAAACATTATAAATTAATAAATAAAATCAAATTTTGAGAAAAAATTAATTAATATTTTTGTGTCATACACAGAGAGAATGCATTTTTAGAGTAAATAAACTATATATTATGGTCGGTATTATTTTAATATAAATTATTGATACGTACGTTATTAAAAACGTAGAAAAAGAAATATTCAGGTAATTTCAAGATAACAAATATGCTCGAAACAAAAATAAGCATCTTTGTAATCTTATGCTGAAGCATTTTATCATTAGAAATCTTAATTCTCTCATTAGAAGAATCGGACGCTGTAATCATGGTTTTACGAACACGATTTTGCTGGTAAATGTGGTATCCTATTAGAGTATTGCAGATTACTATCACGAGAGCAGGTAAAGTAAATATTATAATAGAATCTATAATGTTCTGAGTTCGTATAATTCCTTTCTGATAGTGAGATCTTATAAATTCGAACGCATGAAACATATTTGTTTTCCTCTTTTTCTTTTAATATTTTATTTATCATGATATGAAAAAGAATATATAGAATGCTGCGCAAAATCGCTATTCCCATCAGCGTGATTACTACGATTTTTGCTCGTTTGACAGTGCACCAGGATCGACGTAAGAGCGGATACTTCGTCACTATATATCGCTCGATGGTAAAGGCTACTATAAGCCACACACTCAGGAACTCGGAAATGTAGTTTAGAAAAACTATAAAGGTCTTAAACCAAAACAAATAATTTTTGTTTGGTTTTATATCCATTAATTCAAGCCATCTAATGAGTAATGTTGTCGAATAGACGATGTCGCTTATTGTTATCACGCCCAAATAGATGTTGGACGAGAAAGAACGCATCTTTTTACGGAAGAGCACAATAGCAGACAAACAGTTTCCTAAAAGACCCAGAATAATAAAAATCGGCAGACTGTACTTTCTGAAATTTAAAAAGGTCTCAGTTGCACTTGCAATTCTACCGTCTAGCAATTCTGCGGTCTGAAGAAAAAAATAAAATTGCTTTATAAAGAGAGTGATGGGAAAATATCTGCCTACAATATTTTTGTTACATAAGTCTTTGAATTTTTTAATCCTACTTATGTTCACAAGTGAATGAAGCGTCATGTCACGCATCGACATTCTCTCAATATTATGAATGAAATATTCGGTCATGTTTCGCAAACTTTCGTCAACATCTCTTTCGTTGTTACAAACACGCGATCGTAGTTCGTGTTTAGATATGCTGAAATCCTTGCCGAGATTATTTTCAGAATACATCCTTGCATATAATTATGGATTGTTTGCAACAATTGCTTATGAAATAAAAAGCAAAAAACGGTATAATCAAGTGGCGTCACGCGTCTGAAAAAGCGTTATAACATATTATATATATTATTATATATATTATTATTATTCATTAAAATCAATGAATCTTGCATATAAATTCTATTTATCGATATACTTATTAAAATAAATTTTTTACGCAAAATATTAATTATTCAAAATTAAATGTCTTATGTGGTTGTCTCACTCACCTGAGAGTCGTTAAAAATTCTGAAGCATTCAAATACGGGTCTACAAAATCTCAATAATTTCCCGATTTCAATCGTTGAACTACTAAATACTGACAATGCAAAATCCACCGAAATACTGAATGTCGAGACGACTGACTTGGATGATAATATTATTTCATTCTGGAAGTTTGTGGCTTACCAAATTGATTAACATTTTGACTGTAACGTTGCTCATATCCGTTGATATGTGAGTTTCTATAGAACTTGTCGCTCTACTAAAGTATTTATAATAAGATTAAAAAGCAGCATTAAATGTTACTAAAATAATACATAAAATTGATTAAAAATAGAATTTTTTATTTTTCTCATGGAAGATATTACAGTGGACATAGTTCTTTATTAGTATAATATTTATGATTACATGGCAACTGTGGTGATTGTATGTTACGTATTGAATAACATATTATGTATTGTATATTATGTATTGACAAAAACAATAAAATATTTTACTTTGCTTAATTTTACTGCTTAATTAATATTAAATTTTAGTTTTATTGAGATTTATACACTTGCATGCAAAATTATCGTATTATTTTAGAAAAATTTTGATGCTGATATTTGTTTTTAATGTTGGAACAAATATTCCTGGCGCATTCAAAATAAATGAAGATTGCTCTTACAACATAAAGGGATGCAATAAGTGTATGTAGAAAGTAAAAATTATAAAACACATTTAAAGCGTTTATTATATGTATATATATGAGAAATAATATGCATATGTCGCACATTTGCTGCAACAATAACATAATACGAAATGCTATTTTTAAGTAATAGAAAGAACAGTTTTTGCTTGTACTGTTAACTGCTAAAACGATATTATATTACTTTTGTTCCACACTACAATATGTTTTTATGGCATTTCAAAATAATGTTGTTACCAAATTATAATATATAATATAATTATGATGATTCAAAACATTTAAACTTGTTTTCTGGAAAATCATGAATTTTTAGTTATGTTACTGTTGCAACAAATGAGCAATGTGTAGTAAGTAAAATTATCAAACATGCACTTGTACATAAACACACTAATTATATAGTATAAATATTTGTGATATAATAACTTATAAATAGTACGCAATTCGTTTCTAATACGTTCTTTTCTTTTTAAAAAATATTCTTGTAATGAATAGATGTCATTTACGTAACTTTGATGCTAACAAATTGTTTTTGCATTACAATCTATGATATGATAATTTTTCTATTTTAAATTGATTCTTTCAGATTATTTCAAATAAATCAACCTTTTTTTCTAAGGTATATAGATCCACATTTGTTAATAGAATTGATAAAACTGTCGTTTTTTTATGATGCGCTAAAGCATTGTACATACTACATACTACATGTGCACATATGTATTATATATTTTTTTAATTGTTATTTTTGACTTACTCTTAACACTTTTAATACAATAATAAGGTAAACTATCTTATTTAACTTATTGCAATTAATTATATTTCTATGTAGTTATAATGTGTGACTATATTATAATTACTCGTATATGTATATGTATATCAAGAGTTCTACCTTCTCTTGAGAAGCTTTCAGTTGTGCGTTGTTAGCAAATACATGGTTTTGTTTGAAGTGCGATTGGATGTAAATTTGTAAGCTGTAACAAAATGCAAAATATTGTCAAATTGAGAAAAAATTGGTTCATTTTTCCTTTTATCCATTCAATTATAAAAGTCATATAACAAAGATTGTAAAAGATATTTTGATTAATGTAATTTAAATATGCACACTGTGAAAAAATTCGGTAAATATACACAACAAAGATGTAAAAATTAAATGTTAAATAATAGAAATGTACTAATTGTAAGAAAATAGTAAAAAATTTATAAAATTATGTAAATTTGCAATATACGTTTAGTAAATTTCTGCTAATTATCATGTAATTTTTACATCCACTTTTGTAAATATATCGATTTTTTTTACTATATAAAACGCTGTGTTTAATTATAGTATTGCCTTATTATAATTGCATAATTTGATATTAATCATATTGTTACTCATAATTGTCCATCTCCATGATATTTCTGTTAATTTCTTATATTTGTACATTTCGTAAATAAGCGGATGAGTTCTCTACGAAAAATTTGTCCCGTTGCGCAGTAGAGAACAAAATTTATACTGTAATGTACCGTGTCTAACAAGTGGAATATTGCAATCGTAACAGCCACATTGACATCAGAACCAATTAACTAAAAAGATTATTATTATTTTTTTTTTTATATAACTAATAATAATAATGTGTCATATCTTAATGTATTCAATTTTTTACGCGGATATCTAATGTCAAAAAATTATTATATAATGTCATTCATAATGTAAAAATTAAACATTATAAATTAATAAATAAAATCATATTTTGAGAGAAAATTAATTAATATTTTTTTGTCATACACAGAGAGAGAGAGAGAGAGAGAGAGAGAGAGAATGCATTTTTAAAGTAAATAAACTATATATTATGGTCGGTATTATTTTAATATGAATTACTGATACGTACGTTTCTAACAATGTAGAAAAGGTAATATTCAGGTAATTTCGAGATAACAAATATGCTCGAAACAAAAATAAGCATCTTTGTGATCTTATGCTGAAGCATTTTATCACTAGAAATCTTAATTCTCTCATTCGAAGAATCAGTCGCTGTAATCATGGTTTTACGAACACGATTTTGTTGGTAAATGTGGTATCCTATTAGAGTATTGCAGATTACTATCACGAGAGCAGGTAAAGTGAATATTATAATAGAATCTATAATGTTCTGAGTCCGTATAATTCCTTTCTCAAGGTGAAACTTTAGAAATTCGAACATATGAAAGATATTTTTTTTTTTTTTTTTATTTTTTTTAATATATCATTCATCATGGTATCAAAAAAAATATATAGAATGCTGCGCAAAGTCGCTATTCCCATCAGCGTGATCACTACGAATTTTGCTCGTTTGACAGTGCACCAGGATCGACGTAAGAGCGGATACTTCGTCACTATATATCGCTCGATGGTAAAGGCTACTATAAGCCACACACTCAGGAACTCGGAAATGAAGCTCAGAAAGTTCATAAAGATCTTGAACCAAAACAAATCATTTTCTTTTGGTTTTATATCCATTAATTCAAGCCATTGAATGAGTAATGTTGTCAAATAGACGATATCGCTTATTGTTAGTACGCCCAAGTAGAGGTTGGATGAGAAAGAACGCATCTTTTTACGGAAGAGCACAATAGCAGACAAACAGTTTCCTAAAAGACCCAGAATAATAAAAATTGGCAGACCGTACTTTCCGAAATTCAAAAAGGTGTTAATGCCATCTACAATTCTACGGTCTAGCTGAAGAAAAAAATAAAATTGCTTTATGCAGTCAGTTATGGGAAAATGTCTGCCTACAATATCTTCGTTACATAAGTCATTGAATTTTTTAATTCTACTTATGTTCACAAGTGAATGAAGCATCATGTCACGTATCAACATTATCTCGATATCACGAATAAGATATTCGGTCATGTGTCGCAAACTTTCGTCAAGATCTCTTTCGTTATTACAAACACGCAATCGTAGTTCGTGTTTAGATATGCTGAAATAATCTTTGCCGAAATTATTTTCAGAACACATCCTTGCATATAATTATGGATTGTTTTCAACAGTTGCTTATGAGATGGAAAGCAAAAAACGGTATAATGAAGTTGCGTCACGCGTCTGAAAAAGCATTATAACATTATTATATATATCATATTATTTATTAAAATCAATGAATCTTGCATATAAATTTTACTTATCGATATATTTATTAAAATAAATTTTTTACGCAAAATATTAATTATTCTAAATTAAATGTCTTATATGGTTGTCTCACTCACCTGAGAGTCGTTAAAAATTCTGAAGCATTCATGTACGGGTCTACAAAATCTCAACAATTTCCCGATTTCAATCGTTGAACTGCTAAATACTGACAATGCAAAATCCACCGAAATACTGAATGTCGAGACGACTAACTTGGATGACGATATTTTTTCTTCCTGGAAGTTTGTGGCTTACTAAATTGATTAGCATTTTGATTATAACGGTGCTCATATCCGTTGACATGTGAGATTCTATAGAAGCTTATCACTCTATTAAAGTATTTATAATAACATTATAAAAAAAGCAAAAAATATTACTAAAATAATACATGAAATTTATTAAAAACAAATTTTTTAATTTTTCTTATAAAAGATACAGTAAACATAGTATTTTTAGCATAATATTTATGATTACATGGCAATTGTAGTTATTATATGTGTATTACGTATATTCAATGACTAGAACAACAAAGTATTTTATTTGATACAATTTGATTAATATTATATATTTAGTTTTATTAAGATTTATATATACTTGCATACAAAATTATCATGTTACTATTTTAGGAAAATTTTGGTACTAATATTTGTTTGAATAATGGAACAATATTATCAGCGCATTCTAAATGGTTGATGATTGCTTTCTCGTTTTGACAACTATTTGCAATGCCAAATACAAATTTATTTTATTTTATCAATCTAATTGTAAGTATATTGATCAAAAATGCTTACAAAGGAAAGATATATGTACATGTAATAAAATTATCAAACATGGGCAAACTTGTATATCAATACACTGACTGATATAGATATTTGTGACATAATATATAAATATTATGCAACACATTTTTAACATGTTTTTTCTTTTCTTTCTTTTGAAAATATTCTTATGATCGCGCGATATTTGCGTCATTTTTGTAATTTTTATGATCACAGGTTATCTTTACATTGAGATTCACGATATGACAATTGAACTATTTCAAAAAATTACATCAAACTTACTTATCTGATTATTTAAATTTGTGTAATGCGCATAAGATAAACTTCTCCTCATCAGCAGTGCACTACAGCGCACCTAACAGTTTCGCGATGAGTTAATATGCAATGGCGGCCGGCCTGTGGTGGTCTGCCGCCGTTAAATGTCAAATTTTAACGAAAATTGTGTTGTAGTGATTTGTTGATGAGTTTTCCGGTCGTAGAGAATGGCCGCGAAGGAACCGACCGACGTTGTTGAGTCGATCGATGATGGCATAGCCGAACCCGGAATTGAGCCCGGCGCCTCCACGGAGACGATGTTGGTCACCACTGACAGCTTCGACGAATACGAGCAGGAAATGAGCAGCAGCATCGACGGTGACAGACAAATGAAAGAGAGCACCAACAGCACCATCTCCGAGATCCAGGAAGACAATGTGCAAGACATTCCCACGACGCCCAACGTCGTCAGTCCGCAAGAGTCCGAGAAAACCCTTTCTCTGGACGATGCCGAAATGGTTCAGTTTTTATAAATCTCTTTTGCCAATCAATTCGCAGTCCAGACTCCATCATACGTAATCCAATTGTTTTGGAAGTAAATAGTATTAATTGGTGCATTTCAGGATGAAGTCACGCATCATTTGGGCCAAAGCAGCATAGATGCGGACCCACTGCGTTGCAAGACATGGCTGGCGCAAAAAAAGCATATTTTCATCTTGAGCCAGGCAGGAAAACCGATATATTCTAGATACAGTTCAGAAGACAAGCTAGTCACAGTTATGGGAGTTATGCAAGCTCTAGTGTCATTTGTTCAAGCAGGCAGTGATATGATTAGATCGGTACATGCAGGCGACACAAACTTTGTCTTCGTTGTGAAGGGTCCATTGATTTTAGTAGCAGTGTCCAAAACTTTGGAAAGTGTGCCTCAGCTCACTTTGCAATTAACGTATGTGTTGATTATAAAAACAATATCGTTTTATAAAATATTTTGATACTCATACACTTGATTGCTTATTGCAGATATGTATATAATCAGATAATCTCTGTGTTAACACAATCTCAACTAAATAGAGTATATGATCAGAGGAGAAACTTTGATCTAAGAAGATTACTAAGCGGCAGTGAAAGACTGATAGATCATTTATTAAACTTTATGGACAGAGAGCCAGCTTTCTTTTTAGGGGCTATCAAATGTTTGCCCTTGCTTCCTTCTATGAGAAGTTCCATTACACAAACTATTATTCAAACGTGTGCTAAAATCAAGGTACAACACATTTGAAGAATTTATATGTATTTCTGGAACTAAATGAATATTATTAAGAGAAAAAATTTTTTTTTCAGAATTTAGTATTTGCGATACTTTTAGCTAACAATCAATTGGTTACACTAGTTAGAATGAATAAATTTTTCCTACATCCAATGGATTTGCACATAATACAAAATCTGGTAGACAGCTCAGAGTCTCTTAAAACCGCTGAAAGCTGGACGCCGATATGTTTGCCGAAATTTGACTCCAATGGATATATGCACGGTCACGTTTCATATCTGGCAGAAGATTGCCAAGCGTGTTTATTATTACTCACAGTTGATAGAGATGTATTTTTTGTGCTATCAGAGGCTAAACAAGTAAGAATTATTGCGCAAAGTGAAATCGATTAACTGCAAAATTATGTGAATATAAATTTATTATACACATATATATATATTTCTTTCTCAATAGAAAATTGTAGAAAAATTGCGGCGGACAAATTGCCTGGAAGCGATAAATGAGTCTATGAACAAACCAACGATAACAACTGCTGACATTGGGCTACCCGAGATGCGACATGTCTTGTATAAATGCAAAAGTACTGCGCAATTTTGGAGCCCCGGACTTCAACCGCCTTATACAACAGATGAAGAAATAGAGCGGTAAATTCTTAAACTTATCTCACTAAACGATTTAACACCTGTGATCAAATACATAGATATATAAAATGGGTTTTTTTTTCAGATTACTAGGTCTTTATCAATGTTTGCATCACAGATTGCACTCTCCTAGTCGACCCTTGAAACTTATATTTCAGCAATTGGATAAAGAAACAATGTTGGCATGGGTAAGAAAGTATGCAGAAAGTTTTTTTTTCTTTGATTAAATACGTAAATTTTTTTAGGTTGCTTCTGGTTTCGAATTATATGTAACATTTGAGCCTTTGGTGACGAAACCAGACGCTATCGAGGCAGTGAGCAAGCTGTTAAAGTGGATAAAGAAGGAAGAAGAGAGATTATTCATTCTGAACTCGCCTACGTTTTAAACATCAAGTATTTTGTTTTTATGAAATATATAGGAGCATGTATCTTTCGAGAATATGATATAAAAACGAGGGAAATATTCATCGACCAAACGTCATTTCAGCAATATGCAAGATATATTGCAGTAAGAATTCCAAAACAATGCATAAGTTTCTAAGGGCAGGAATATAGTTATTATTCGTCCATTGTTATACATTGGTAACGATATTATTCACTATTTTTTTATTTAATAGATCAATTGTAATATATAATATATAAGCAATGTGAAAATGTACATATATTTGAGCATCTTATACAGATTTGATTCCGGGAGTGTATTATAATTTTAATACGGAATTCCCGCAACCGTTATATCAGCGTTGAATACATTCAAGAAAGATTAAAAAAAGGATTACTTATTGATTTGTCTTTTTTATTTATCCAATTTGTATAAATAGTACTTGACAAAATGTCTTCCACATTGTCACATTTTAATGCCTAGTTCTATCGCGCTCTCTCCTTCTATCTCTGTCTCTTTCCCTTTCTCTTTCTCTCTCTCTTTCCCGATCGTCTCTTCTGTGACGATCTCTGTCTCTATCCTTATCTTTGTGCGATGAAGAGTGAGATTTCGGAGATTTGCTGCGTTTACGCTCTCTCCTGTCTCTATCTCTGTCCCTCTCTCTGCTTCTCGATCTAGGTTTTTCCTTCTCAGATTTTTTATCAGACCGAGGATGTCTCTTGTCCCTGTCCCTGTGACGATCTCTGTCCCGTTCATGGTCATCTAGTCTTTTGCGTGGTATTTCTTTAGTTGGTGGAAGCTCTTCTTCTTCGGATGATTCGATACCATCATCCATGTCATCTTCTAACGCCGATATCTTTGCTTCTGTTTATACACAAATACAATTAAAAATAAATATATATATTAATTAGAACTAGAAATATATATATTAAATAGAACATGATTAAATAATATACCTAGCTCATTGTTCTCTTCTAAAACGTGCCTTTTCTGAATTCTTGGTAAAATAACGTCACAAGATCTTTCATCCCTGAGAAGATTATCAATAAATTCATCCATATGTACAAGCTCAAAAACGCCCTGTTTATTCTGGTGTCTGAGCTTTCTGTTGTCGTTGAATAATGGTTCAAGATATTTGTAACAGTCTAAGGAAGAGCCAGTTAATCTCATATACAATGCACCTAAAGCCCGAACGTATTTAAATTCTTCGTTCTTTATGAACTCGACTATGATATCTTTCTCAGGCTGTATTTGGAGCATTTTTAATATCAGGCAAAGAAATGGTGTGGGTTTTACATTGCCTCCGTATACGCCTCCTAAATATCTGGGTAAATAGAAAATAAATACAATTAATTTTTAAAAAAATCACATACATCAGTAGTGCCTTTTAAAATATAAATGTCGATATTTAAATAGAAAAATGAAATAATATTATTATAGGTTATGTTTTGCTTTTGCTAACCTCAACTCCATTGCTTTGTCGACCAACAATTCGGCTGTTAAGGCGAAACATTCTTCCTTCCAATATTTCGAATCGTATATTCGAGATCTGATGATCTTTTCCACTAAATATTGTGGATTTGTTCCGCGAATAGATTTAGCATCTTTCACCGTGCGGTTTGCCATTTTGTATTTTGTCACTAGTTTTGTCAGATGTCACCAGAGAGCACCAGTTCTCCGGAAATGCAGTTTACGCGGCCGATACAACTTTGCTACATCCAGTTGCATTCGTAATGGAATACGAATGCGCTAAAAGAGAAAAACGTTTTGAAATAAATATTTTTAAAAATTTATAAAAAAACTCTTCTATGATTATGCTTGTAGATATCATTTTCCTAAACTCTTTCAAATAAACGACACATTTCAAATAAACGAATTATCTGAAAATTTATTTATATTACTATCGTATTTTTTATACATATATCTCCATAAATATTCAATCTGATTTTTAAAATATTAAATATATATACATCCGCGAATAATTCTCAGAGCTCTGTGACTTATAAGCCTCACAAAAAGGCCCGTTATGCACAGGTAGAGAAATCGGTTCTCGGGTCCAACGAATCCAGTATACGTGCCACCTTTTCGGTGTCACCTTTCTCTTTGCGGCCCCTCGAAGTCCGCGAGGGACCGTTCATGCGGCGGGCCCCTCTCTTCCGAGTTTTTTTTTTTTCTCCGTCCGTCTCTCTTCTCCTCGCGCACACTCACCTGGCAACCCGGGCTCACCTGAACGGCCATCTTGAGGTGCGTTGTCGTATCGCCGCTCCTCGTCTTTCTCTCGAGTCGCATTTTCCGCTCGTCCTTGTAACCGGCTGCTCGTCGCATGCGCCGTCGCTTGCATGTGCAAAACCTCGCGATGTGCAGCGCAGCAACATAGTGATCGCGCCGGTAACATTTGTCGCTTTAATCGTGCTTCTACCTGGTACGCTTTCTCTTCTACGCATTCCGATAAGGCCCTGTCGTCGATGACGTCATTGGTATTCTCTTTCGGAGCTTAATCGCGGGATTCCGAGGAAATACCGCTTCCGCCTATCACTTCGGTGAGTTGGATGCAGACACGCGGAAGAGAAATATGTCTTGTGTTAATCGCGTTTCTCAAGTAGCCGTAGCGATCATTTTTATCCTAAAATAATTAAACTGTTTGTGTCTATTGGAAAATATCTTTTTTTTTTTCATTTTATTTAAGTGTAACGTGATTGCAATAAAAAATTGTAAATTTTAGTCAATGAGACTAATCATTAACCGAATTGAACAATTTTTAAACGAGTCACTCATTTATTTTGCCAACAGTTCATTCCGCATCCTTTATATTTCTGCGATACATTGCTCAAGCGGAGGAAAGGTGCGCTGATCTAACGACCGGTGAACGTGCTCGAACACACCTAAATGAAAATGTCACGGACGGCGTTGCTGCCGGTTTGATGCTAATACGACCGTGCGATCGTTTTGTTATTTCGGAGTACTGTGGGATCCGCGATGAAGCAACAATCGAGAAACGAGTGAAGATTCGTCCACTCCGTTCCATTGCAAAAACGAAGAAGATAATTTCGCCAGATCCTGAATGAAGCTCACATCGGACCTGCGAAGGGAGAGCGATATTAATTGTGAAATTATTGTGTCGTTAAAGTAGCGAAAGTACGGTTCTTTGTTTGAGTGAGAAGTTTCTCGTGAATGGACTCGCGTGTCTTACGCACAGCGATTCCATTGTTGTTGAACAATTGGACGGTGCAGAATACGTTCCAAGATCGACGACCTTTTCCCCGGGTTGTGATAACCGCGCGAGTCGGCGCGAGGAATCGGTGCGCTTGAAGCCGCGGATTCTCATCGCTTCCGCGGATCTAATCGACGGTTCTTCTCGCGGTTCTCTTGCGTTTCGTGCGCGAAACTTGCGGGGTTCATGTTATGTTTGAACGATTTCGTCAGGAAGAATCACTCTTGAACCACGTGTCAGTTGAAACATCATTTGCGTTGACAAAGAAATCGATTCCGCGATATCAAGATGGGTTCGAAGATCGAGTACGTCGAATCTTCGCACATGTACGCGACCAATTACATCCGCAACTCTAAGGCAATCGGCGTCTTGTGGGGTATCTTCACCATATGCTATGCCATTATCGGCGTCGTCGCGTTTGTCACACCCGAATGGCTCGGCGATCTGGAACACGAGAACCCCGGTAGATTCGGATTATGGATCAGATGCAGCTACGGCGGTAATGGTATGTTTGTTTTGGAGAATTTTTACACATACCTATTTATAAAAAATTTAATTTTCAAATTAATTTGAAAATTATTTTGACTAATCTTTTTTTTTTTTTTGTGTTTTAACGTTTTTTTCATTTAATAATTTAGTTTAATTTATAAGATAGTGTATATTTATGTTACATTTTATCTATTTTGTTACTCGCTGTATATTATACAATTTCTTAATTATTAATATTTCTTGATCAGCAATTTGTCAACATTTTAAATCCTCAGACAAAAATTAAATCATCAATTAATTAAAGACTAATTCAAAATATTTTACGCCTTATAATTTTGTAGGTGAATTAGGCGAGGAATGCATCGGCCGACTGGATGACCTGTCGACTATCGCCAACGTTCCCTTCCGAGCCAGCACGATTCTAGTCGGCATCGCAGTGATAATCGCGCTACTGGCGATCTGCGCGATGCTCATGTTCTTCTTCTGCCAGAGCACCACCGTTTTCTACATGTGCGCTTGGATGCAAGTGGTGTCAGGTAATTAGCGCGGTCTCGCCTCATAAAAAAAGCAATTGATTTCTAAATTCTAAATTTCTCGTGCGCGTAATAAGAGCACTAGGGACTTTCCGCGAACGCGTCTATTTTTAGAAAGTGCAACGCGGCTGGTTTAGCGGTCTCGCGGCCTATTACTGCAATCTCGGCCGTTAAGTCCTTATCAGCGAGATGCAATTGCAAATTACACCAATGCGTCGCGCAGGGGGGGCCGGAGTGTGACGCAATCGCTCCGCTTAACGAGCCTTTATTGTGGCGAACTTTATCGATCGGTTCCATCACGCCGGCGGGGATAACGATTTTAACACGATCGCCGCCGGAAATTGCCCTCGTGTCACGGTTTCGTGCGCCCGCGAGAAAGCTCTTTCGCAAAAATTTCGCGGCGAGAAACAGAGCTGTTAATTACACGCTCCAAATTAATCGCAAATATCGACGTTCCGATGCATTTCACGCTGTCGAACGTACCTCTTTTCGCGAACAATGCCCGATCGATGTTCTTGCTCGGTTAGAAAGCGGACGGTAACCGCAGAATTGTGCAATATAATGCTGAAGTAATAATAACGTACTATTGCGAGAATAACCGTTTCATTGATGGATGGACATATCGTTAAAGATGTTCACGTTGGCTGAACCGTTATAGCAGGTATTAAACATACTTTCGTGTACAATTTTTTTTTTAATATTACGTCTTCGTGCGCGAAACGTGGACATTTGCTTCTTTTGTGAAACTGTAAAAATGAAGAGTAAGCGTTACAGTAAAATATTTCGTTTCTTACACAAAAAAAAAAATTTTTTTTTAGGTCAACGAAAAACTGTGTTTTACCTGAAACTTTAATTGAGGACGATAATATAAGCAGCTCGCGCTAAATGCATTGATACTTTCTCCAGATAGCTCACCATTATCCGGACATGTGTGTAACTTTTAGCGTTTCCGCATCGTGATTTCTAAGCGCTCGTTATCGGGAATCCGTTTCGGCGAACGCGTTATTAAGACACGCGGAACGCTTTTACGCACGCTTTGAAGTACATCGTGCAGCATCACGATGTACGAAGGTTCTTCTTCTGCGATTGTAATCGCGTATTAACATCGCTCGTGGGCCGCCGACAAGTCGCGACGGCCAGCGAAATGTAGAATAGACCGTTATAACGTACCCAAGCCAGTCTGCATATACCGTTCGTCAACGCCTCTATGATTAACAGAAACCTGCGATCGTCAGTTGAGTTGATATTGCTGGAATAATTTACAGAGAGAGAGAGAGAGACGTAAGCTGCATCCTAATCCCGATTAATTTCGATACGTAAAGTGTATCGATGTGAATTTTGTACCCCAATGACCTGTTTTCCCACCAATGACACAATCTATCCTTGACACAGTCTTGATAAGATACTGTATGATTCATAGTATTATAGTATCTAAATTATGCACCCTAATATTTTATTTTGCATAGTTAATTATCAAAGTTGTCAAGCCGCGCCTTACTTTTTTAATTGCAAATATAAGATGAATGTCCCAGTGGTCAAACATGTAATCTCCGGCCATATATTTACAAAACAGTTGTTATTTAATATTTATAAAAATATAAAACCTAGAAATAATATTTAATAAACGTTAGTCAATTAAATTTATATATTAAAGGATTTGAGAATCGTTGTGTAACATTTAATTACGTAATAATTTATACAATGAACTAAAGTTGTATTATGTGTGACAATTTGAATTAATCTTTAACGATTTGTTAAGAGCAAGTGATTTTTTTAAAGCTGAAAAGAAGCATTTTTATTTGATTGAAAAACAAACTTTCGAATTTCTCAACACCTTCAGAGAATCTTTTGCAGAAATATATAATTAATAATTACACTGTTTTGGCTTTATTTCAAGTAAATATTAATATTTATTATTTATAAGAAAAGTTGAAAAAGTATTACTTTGATGGAAAAGAATGATATCTCAACGATAATTAACTGTTAAATATCCCAGTGGTACATTTATCTTGTATAATAAAATCTTAATTTATGAATAAATTTTCAACAATACGCAATGACACAATTAATTATTTTACGAAAATGACACAATACGCTTCGCAAAACGTTGATTTGAATTAACGCGCGTGTAATTTGCTTATTCAACGTAACTTATATAAGTCAAACTGTCCTGTAACAAAGTTTCGGCGATGTCAGCGATTCGTTGCGAGCGAGCATCGGCGGTCGGCTCGAATCACGACAGTGAAAGTTACAGACCGCGAATCACGCTGGATGCATAGCGTGAAGCACGAAGAGGACAATCGAGGATCACCAAGGATTTAGATGATATTCCAATTATTTGAATTACAAAAATTATCGGGGCTCTCTGTTAGAACGTAACGTATATGTTTCAGCGTGCGCGATGCATTCATGCATTGAAAAAAAAAAATCGCTCGCTCGTAGGAAAACAATTTTCTCGACTCACCGTGGAAAACATAGCGGGTCCCAGAAAAGTTACGGCTGTTACAAGTCCCTTTCACTACCGGCCTCGCGTTGCCTCCCTGCACAATCGCATCCGTATGCGCGGAGGTATCGCACGCGCGCGTGTAAATGTGCGAACGCAATCCACGCGTTTGCTCCATCTAACTGCCGTGCGGATGTAAGCGATAGAATCATAAAGAAACCCGTTGCGACGCGTATTATTAAAGTATCGGACTTGTCGCAATAAATCCTCGAGGAATTCACGTTTAAACTCGCTTCGTGCTTAGCAACGTCTGCGAAGCGTAATCGCCTGGAAAAAGAGAAGAGTCAATACAAATCGCAGCGATGTTTATCTTCTCTCTAATAGCTTTGAGTGACAACGTCACACACACACACACACATATATATGTGTATAATTAAATACCGTCTTATGCAACTGGAATGGTAATACAGGAATTCTTTTTCAGCGATCTGCATGGCGATCGGAGTGTGCATCTATCCTCTCGGCTGGGACTCGCCGGTGATTCGTGCCGTTTGTGGCGCAGCTGCATCTAGGTGCGTATTTTTTCAACGCACACAATATCTCGAAGAACAAAATAAAATATGCAGAACTGAATTTTTACATGAAAAATCTTGTCAAGCAAAATTCTCAAAAGCGTTAAAGAGGAAGTTTTCTCTCGCGAGCTCTCATTACACGCTCTTGTTACATCGAAACCTTTTAATTAGACGCGTCTTTCACACGCGAATTATCGGTGCGACGCGATGAGCAACAGTAGTGCTGCTTTATGCGTTAAACATGTAATCGCGATAAGAATGAACGTGCGAAAAGCAACAATTAAGAAAGTATTCTTCCGACAGATACAATCCTGGCGCCTGTGCCGTGAGATGGGCGATACCGCTCGCTGCAATTGCAGCTTTGGACGCGGCCACCTTGTCCGCCCTTGCCTTCATTCTGGCCTCCAGACACGTGAGACTGCAACCGGAACCTTTCAACAACGGATCCTTGTACAAAGGTAATTAGCGGCACTTCTTTCAAAAGGATCGTCGTCGGATTTCCGTCGCTTTATGATATAACTTTTAATCTTTCTTTTTCGTAGAGAGTAAAACGTATCGTCATAGTGATATCGTTGTCTCGTTTGTCGCAGGTGAAGTGAATCCGGGCTACGTCAACGAGGCTCAAAGCGTAGCTGGTTCTCGCAAATCCTTGTCCTTGAGACCGGTGCTCCTGGTGGCGCCGCCCGAGCAGGATCGCTACAGCGAGCTCTCCCGTGCAAAGTCGCACTCGCATCACAGCCTGTACACCCCGGCGCCGTCGCATCCGGTGCACACGATGTCCACAAATACTCTCAATCACTCGCAGCATAATTTCCAGCTGTGAGACAACTTACCGTTGCGATACAAGCATGAAAATAGATCTGTATATAACTTGAGAGACGGAACGTAATTGTACATAAGAGAAAATGCCGGAAACTTTTTGTAGAATCCGCGTCTCAAGTGCAGTCACTTGAACTACTTGCAATTCTAAGTTTTATCCGAGATGCGGAAAATGTTGTTTACGATAACTTATCTATAAACGATGCAGATGCGAAGATACAAATAGTTTCTCAGCGACTGAGAGTGTTCATTATTGTTTGTGCCGTGATTATTTCTACATATATGTATCGTCTATGTTACATCGACATTATGGAAAGAAATTGTCTTCCTTAAACTGTTGACTTTCCACATATATATATATATACAATTATATATAAATAATTATTAAGTTTAGACCAATCAGCAGGAAAATGTGAACTAAAACATATTTTTCTATATAAATTTTTCTTTAATCTTCTAAGAATTTTATACTTGTCTTTATATATATACGTAATTAGATTCTAATTGTGTAGCTTTATATCAGTTTCTAACTGCAATGCATTAAACGAATTAAGAGATTTCGTTAATTTAATTCATACTCATTTACATATGAGTTATAAAGTTTAACTGTTAAACGATAATTCGAAAAAACTGTGCTCTATAAATGTTATAAATCACAATCCGTGCCGTATTATCGAAGCAATATATTATTTGTGTTATGTAATTATTTAAGTCTTTAATCACTCACCAATGTGCCTTTATGATTTACCAAGAATAATATCCGTAAAGTAAATTTTCTTTTTACCATAAAATCACTGTTTTCCGAATTTAATTACCTGCACGATTTATGCAATCCGATGACTTTCAATTAATTCAACGGGATGACGCGTAAAGAAGCAAAATCTTGTACATAAAAGTTCTCACCTTCGGTGAAAAGTATTGTTGATGCTCAATAAAAATCAATGATTATTCATAGACCGTTGGATCGTAAAAGTTGTCAAAGATTATGACTACATCGGCCATGTTTCGCAATGCAACTATTCCTGTACCGATGTCGTTTTCCTATTCTCGTCATGCATAAAACTTGCCGAACATAAAGAGACGCGCAAGGTAAACACGGCACATATATCATTTTGACTAGTGTATTTAATGATATCATACAGGACAAGTTTATTACGAGTATTATTTAGTCGATAATTTGCATGGTTTACGCGACAGTCTCCGTAGGTCTGTCGCTACATCGTGTCCTGAAAACCTTCTAGATTCCTTATTTCATTTAAATCGCAGTTCAATCCCTCATTTTTCTAATCGTAAAGAGATCAGTTAAAGTCAGTTAAAGACCAAGGAGACTGTTTAAACGTAATTATTATTGTACAGAACTATCATTCTAATTATCAGATCTCTGTATGAGCATTCTGCAACAATAAGCTCCGAACTTGTTCGCGGCAAAATTTAAAAAATCCTCTTCGAGATGTTCAAAGATGGATATACTCGACATTTCATTTTATATCGTCTTTTTTTCACAATTTCCAATTTGACGCGCGGAATGCTCACACGTAACTTCGCATTGTCTAAATCTAAAATAAATATTTCAGGCGAGTATACCTACACGAGTAACGAGTCTCTTCCTCGGGATGTGTTTCACACTCATCTTAAGGTCTAATAATCTCCGTGTATGGCAAATAAAAGGGAAATAGCGATAGCTTTCGCTTGTAAAACAGCCGATAAGTACAGGGTTGTGTCGCGCAGCTTCCCCGCGTTTCCCTTCATTTACGGATTCTCGGGCCAATTAAATCCTTTTTCACACAACTCCATAAACAAAAGGAAGTGTCGGCGAGCTAGCTTGAGAAGCTTGAGACTTTTTCGCGCTTCTTCCCTCGCAGCTCTTGCGGATCGAGACGTCACTCCGAAAATAGCCCGCTGCAATCGGCGGGCGCGAGGGGGCAAAACGAGCAAATCGTTCGACATTCAAGCACCAGCGCTTTATAGTGCATTAATTAGTCCGCGATGAGGAACGAGATACAAAGGTTTACAACGTTGTAAATGCAAAGGGGTGGAGAAGAGGAGAGATGCGAGGAAAGGCCCTACTGGCCGCACGGTGTAATGTCGCTATTTAATTGTTCTTTTTTTTTTTTTTTTTTTCTTTACGCAAGCAACGTATCGTCGTATTTTACAAGGTATACACACAGCGTGTCCACGTATGACACCCTCGACCGAACCGTTTATGGCTTTACTGCACCGCCGCCGCGACTCACGCGCACATCCCATCCGCGTGCTTTACAGCCGTTTGTTTATTAGGCTTTCGTTTAATTGCCCGATCTCGGCACGCCGTGTGTAACGGCATCGCGCCGGCTATTTTCATCGGGTTCTAAAGCGCGAATCACAATGGACGCGCGGACGCATGATTGCCCGTTCGTACATTTCCTTGAAGACCTCGGACGTTCCTGTCGCGAAACGATACCGTCGAGCGGCCTGTCGGATATGTCAAAAGTACAGTTGGCCGTTCACGTTCGAACGAAGCTAGATTGAAATTTCCACCGTCGACTTTGATCAGGCATTCCAGCTCACCTTTGTACCCGTCGGTGATTATTGTGCGAGCGCAGAAGTACTTCTCGATTAGGCTCGAGAGGAATGTGCAAACGTCGAGTTTTATTGCGCGACTTAGCGGCCGGAAAGTGCTAAATTTATTGCGTTACGTTAACGCGGTAATTACGCGCGGGTAAACCAGCGACGTTACTCGACGAACTATTCGAAATAAATTAGTGAAAGTGGTGGAAAACTTTTGCTGGATTCCCAAGCGCTTCTTTTCCCGATTAGTAACTAGGCGGCGGGGCCGCGGCTTAAGCAGAGTCTTAAAATGGCCGATTAACAGTCGCGTGTCGATCCGGCGAGAAACGGCGGTCAAGATTAGCAACGCGGAACGGAAAGAACGAAAATAATTTAATTATAAGTTAACTTACTTACACAAGGATTACGTATACTTCGCTACGTTACAATCGACAATATATCATCGATCCTATCATTACGTATGGCTTGTATTTAACTTCACAAAACAGCCGCGTTCCCTTTCGAGGAAGAAATGGGAAAGCCTTTAACCATCCGTTTAATCTCTCTTCTATCAAACTCCTATACTTAATCGATACTCAAAGTTAGACACTTAGGACATTCGCTACTCTCACTGCGTCCGCAACGGCTACTCACCAAGTGCAAAGAAATGACTTTCGAGTTACGCGTCAAGACAGCGAGCTGTTCAATCGATCGAACACTTCACACATATCTCTCAGCTTTTTCTTTGCACCCGTTAATACTACACACGTACCTACAGTCGATGATGTACGCCCACACTGTGCAATATCGGCAAGGATTCACCATCGGTTCGTACTTCGCATACACAAAGAGTTTCACCCTGACGTTCTTCTTCGCGTGCTCGGGCGCTTCGACATCCTCGGTTCTCCTTAGATCTCTTTACTGACGATGATCCCGCAGGGCTGCACCACACCGAGATTGGGCAGTCTCGGCCGCCTCGGCGCGGATTTGTTCTCGTCCTTCTTCAGCAGTTCCTCTATCGAGTAGGGATTCTTCTTCTTTTGCGGCTGCGGCGGTTGATTCTCCACCGCCGCTCCTTCGTTCGTCGTCATCATCGTGTTCGGGCTGTTGTTCTTCGTCTCGAGAATCCGGTGCGACGTTGGAGGATCTTGCTTCGACGTTTCGATGATCGATACGGGACTCCCTCGCGAGTTGTCCATATTCGCGACCTGCGAATTGGGCGTGCCGTGCCTGACAAACGCGCTCCGATCGCTGCCGATCTTCTGGCTGAGCTCCAGAATGATCGGCGTGCTGCGGAAGGACTTATAATGGTCTTGCGACTCGACCAGATTCTCGTCCAAGTCGCTCTTGTCCAGCGAATCGTCGCTACCAGCTGTCGAGCTCGAGCTCGACTTCAACTCCAGCTGACTTTGCGCGCCATTTTGCTCCGACAGGCGTTCAGCGTCTAGAGGTCTGTAAGCATACGTTTATAAGCAAATTCACTTGTGCAAAAGTGTCTGTGAAGTAATTTTTTTTCTCTAATTCTGTCGAATCAATTCTGTTCGGAAGGAACTTACGCGAACGACTGCATCCCGTGCTGCAAGTGCAAGGTTGTCGCTTGATAGAGGGACGAGTAAAAGCTCTGATTCCACGACGATGTGCCGGTGGTGCCGGTATTCGTGGAGATGTGCAGCGGTCCTAGAGCTCCCGGGTAGAACAATTGATAGTCCGTTCTCATGAGCGTGTCTGGAAGAGAACGATTGCATTCGTTATTGTCGCTTCTCAATTACTTCGCTTGTTAAAAAATCATTATGGATATTGTATCGTTCAAATTATATTTTTATTAAGAACTTTTTATAAGACTAGGCGTCTGACAAAAGAATTGAATCCGTTCGGATAGTTCAAATAAAAAAAAAAATTAAGCTGAAAAATGATTTAAGTTTAAACTATAATAATAAAGAGACATTATTTTTATTTATTTAATTCTTTTCTTTCAATCAATTGATGTGATCGGCCAAATAACGTTCCACCAGGACACTTGAGCGATGGTTGAGTCCCTCTCCAAAATTTTCGTAAGAATTCGTAGCCATCGTTAAAAACAAGATGCATATAAAGACGAGAATAAGAGAGTTTGATTATACGAACAATCTGAGAGTTCGAGTGTGGTGAAACATTTTTTTAAAAATGGAAGAGTTAAGACTCTGAATGTTTAGTTTTACTGTCTTTTCCTTTTTACAATTATGAACAATAATTCGGTATGCTGAGAATCTTTTTTCTCAATAAACTGAACAACTTTCTGTCGATGTCTGTACATTAATTAATTTTCGATTTTTGAAATTGGCTGTCTGTAGTTATTTCTATTTACATATACATCTCTGTTTGCAAATCACAATTTTATGTTAACTAAATAGATTCTCAACAACCAAAATCCTACAATAATTTTCGATCTTTCAGATCTGAAGTTATTTCACATTTATCTTCAGTTCGAAAAATTCGAACTATTTGATGTCAGATCTTGAGATTCGGACTGTCCGAACTCGTCAATCGCCTGAAATTTCCGAGCACTAGCACGGACATATATTTTCGTATTTTATACTAATAACAGATGATGATATAATTAAACATAATAAGAAATTAAATATACAAGAGCCGATCAAATTCTAATCGCTAAAAAAATCTGCATTTTTTTAAATAGCCCGATCCTTCATCCTGAAGAAGCTGTCAAGAGACGTCAATGCACATGTTCCTCTTTCCTTTCCGTGCTGAATTTTTAATAGATTCGCCGTGTGCTTATTTTTTATTTATTAAAAAATAAATTCTCCCCTTATTTAATAATGCGAGATTCTAATATTTCACGTATTATTTTCGTTAGAAATATAAAATATTTTTAGTTTTTATTTGCTGAAAAAAAGCCTGAGTTTAATTCCAAATTATTTTCCACGTGTATTCTTGAAAAAATTGTGCTTACTGATAGATTGATCTGCTTCTTTGAATTTATTATAATATTTGTATCGTTTTATACAATGATATTTTGATAATACAGAAATACACTTTTAGCTGTCACTGCGTGAGCGAAATACTTGGAGAGAAAGATGAAGACAAGAGGATTTGAGCGCTGGTTTTGCAATTAGCTGCTCAAAGCCGGTAAATTGAGCACCGCTTCCAGCATCCAACGGCACAAATTGCGGTGCAAATTTTCCGTTTCGACAGCGCGGGGTTGCGTGTCTGTTGCCCTGCCCGGCCCCTGCGTGGCTTTTGCTGACGAGTCAATCACAGCAACGGGGTGTCTCGAGATCTGGCTTTTTCGCCCTCTCGCCCCCCTCCGGCCTTACTGCCGCGTTTCGTTCTCCCTATTCTTCTCCTTCGATTCTACCCGTTGCCGTATTCGGACATTTACCGTCTTTCTTCTGGAAATAACGGCAAAGGAAAAAAAATCCGCCGCCGCGGAGACCAATTCCACGCTAGGGACAGGTGTTTAAGGCGTCATTAGCCTGTAATGGTGCAACGCAGCCTCGGCCTGCATATAATGACTCACGAAGCTCCGCGGCGAAAATATGCGTCTCTTACTCTCTCGATTGCGATCTCGAAGCCTATCACTCATCTTTTTCTTTCTCCATTCATAAATCTTAGATCGCCTCGATGACGATAACGAAGAGTTATGGCCCCGATTATAATACTAATTCTTACCTCTGGTTCCAGCGTTCGACGGAATTTGCGACGTGTATCCGCCGGATGTGCCGCTCTCGATGGTAGGGATATCGGTGTGAAGCCCGCCGCCTCTGAGGATGCGATTCACCGACGATACGGAGGGTAAGCTCTGGGGATCGCAAGCTCCCTGCCGCGCGAGCTGCTCGCGGATTTCCCAGGCGAACATCGTCGGTTGTTCCTGTTTCATCCGTAAAATTTTTTTTACCACAGTCGGCGTAGCTACTTGCTGCAACATATGTATAATATAAACGGTAAATTAAAGTAAAAGGAGGAAAGAAAATTCTTTTGCCGACAATTTCCGTTTCCTCAGCTTTACAATAAAGATTTTACTTGTCCTTTATTTACCGTTAATTTTACTTTTCACTTCTTGCGCTGCAAATGAAAATTTTTAGCGATTCTTACCCGCGCGATCTTCTTCCAAAAAAAAAAAAAAAAAAAAAAAAAGCGTTTGTCGGTGCCAGGATGTCGTTGTTAATCGTCTCACGAATGGCCTTCTTTTTGCAGGCAAACCGCGCGCGTTATCTCATCGACAAATTAACACGAGCGCGATCACACTGTCGTCGAAGCGGAGTCGCACGCGCATATGTCGTTCACAGGTGAAGAGCACGGACGGGGTCGTCAATCAGATAGCGAAAAGGGTTCGTCCGGTGGGTAGGCGGTGGGCGACGGTGGAGTACCCCGCTTTATTTCGATTTAACCCCGGTTCACCGAGGAAACGGGTTGGTCAGCCGGTCAGCACCGTCCGCCGGTGCCCATCGCCCGCCACGAGCTCTACCCACCGGTTGTTCCACCGAAAAAGGGGGGGCCCCAGTGGTGCTCAATCTGGCGAGCGGCCAATTTGACTTGCTAATGAACGGTAATGGCACGCGGATAATTTTATGCTAACGCGATGGAAATGTTATTCCGGCCGTACAGATTTCGAGATCGCCGATCTCTTTGAGGGCGCGCGGCGAGATGCACTCGACAGATCGCGTCGGGGAAAGGCGATCATCTTCACGGGCCCGTGCAGACGTTCGGGTTGCTCTCTATCTCTCTCTCTCTCTCTTTCGGCTCGCAATATATACGTATGTTATGTATGTATGTACTGCCAAGCGGAACGGTATCACCGAACCTGTCGATTACCGCACCGATCCCATTTCGCGAGAAGATCGGTTGCCTCGGCGTTTCGCGCGTCGGTAATCTGTGCCCCGTCGCGTGGGCTCGATACGATCTCTCGGCAAGTGGTTTAGCAGAGAAGCAGGATAAATACTCTCTGGCCCAGCGGACAATGATCGATACGATCGGTAAGACAGACGGCGGACGTCGATTAGCGTACAGAGTCGTGTTGAAAAGAATTGCAGATCTTGAATGTAGGATCGTAAATTCTGATTCTCATATCTGTAGTAGTTTCCTCGTTAACAAAAATATTAATCATTCACGGATCGTTGAAAATTAAGTTCTTATCGTAAAGATTAATTTTCAAGATTATTATTTTACTTTCTCACTTTAATGCTAAAATTATTATATAAAATTTAAATCACTCGTTCAAATTGTTGAAAAAAAAATACAGTTTCAAAAATTAATTTTCGAGATTATTCGGCAAAAATTATGTTTTCTTTTTCCAATTTCAGATTTGAACTAGAGATTGCGATACGGAGCTAGTATCAAAGTGGTATCATTATCCGAAGCAATGTTCTCGCAGGTGAAAGCACCACTGGCGGGGAGCGTTTAAGGGCTGTGCCCTCCGGGGGTAGCGAAGAGCCCGGAGAGGGCCGCCTAATAGTTTGAGGGGGTTTAGGACAAGCATCGCGTGCTCCCGGGAGCATCTCAGATTCTAATCTGACACTTCCGTCGTCGTCGTCGTCGTCGTCGTCGTCGTAGTGGCCACAATTACGCCGCGTCCAACAATATGTACGGGCGCGGACCTAATGCGGACCCTTCGCGTTGCGCCGCTCGGGCGCAACAGCAAAGCGCGGACACGCACGTACACGCCCGTATGCGTGTGTGTGTTTACGTGTAACCGTCGGAGGAAATTGGCCGGGTAGGATGGACATCTGGCGCTAAATGTTAGATAACCCGCGTATACAGCCGGGCCTACGAACAGGTTGACCAACTCGGTAATTATCGCGCGCAAGTTGCGCGCCTCGCTTACATGCACTCTCCGAATGCGCCGAGTGCTCGTCGACGATAAGGACGCCGATGACCGTCGACACCTTATCCCCTTCCCTCCCCCTTTTTTTTCCCCCAAACTCACCGTACTTAAGCGCGCCGGTGTCGTTAAAAATTGGACGATTAAAAAGGACGCTTTCTTTTTCGCTTTAAATAAAGAAAATTTCAAACAAATACAGAAATTTTTAATAAATCGAGTTTTATGAGAAATCAGTTTTAGGTAAACGAAGAAATTTAGAACAAAGAAAATTAATTAAAAGGATAAAATAGCATGAGTTCAATTCATTCAGTATTTTTCATGTGAAGTGAATTTCCTGAACGCCGTCGACCGGAAACTATCACTTGAAGCCCGACTTTCTGTTGAGCGAGCGAGGCGCTATTCGTTTCCATTTGTCGTGGCATTTCAGTGCTGCTAAATCATGCATCGAAAAATAAATACACGTCGTAGCGGGAGGGCCGATCGAATGCGAGTGGATATTTCTGTCGGAAACTCACGCGCGAGATCCTAATTGCCCGATAAACGGGGAAAAACGTCCGATCGTTGAGCGTGAACCGAGGAAACGAATGTTTCCATTCCCCCCCCCCCCCCCCCGGTCGAAGCCGTGACAATAATCGTCTCCGCCAGGAGGGAGGCGTTTCCTCAACGCTTTCGAAAAAGATCGCGGGATCGCGATCGAATCCGGAGTAAACAGGACGTGGCTTGTCGTCGACGTCGAGTACTGCGCGCGACATATTATATCCGCGCATTATACGGGAGAAACTTCGGGAACGCGCGATTTTTTCCTTCACGTTTCACTGTATTACGCGCGGCTTCGACGCGCGGCCCGTGCATTTTTTATGAGACAATTTTCTCTGTCGTGCCGCCGGCTCATTATCCGACGCGTATCGCATTTGACGCGCACGCGTACGTGCAAGAGAGAGAGAGAGAGAGAGAGAGAGAGAGAGAGAGAGAGAGAGAGAGAGAGAGCACGAAAGTGATAACGGAGAAAGTACGTGGACATGCCTCGAAAATGTTACATACCGTACCGGAGTACACGTGTAGATTCCTCCGATAGTTCGTCGATTAATTTCACGAGATCGCACGCTAAATTGCATCGCACGCTTCCACTGACAAGAGATGCGCGGGACGAGAGAGAGAGAGAGAGATCGTGTAGAAATTGCACCTCCCTCTCTCTCTCTCTCTCTCGAAAGCGCGTTTAATTAAATACCGTTATCGCGGATCTTACTGTAAATACGCGTAATCGCCCGGAGCGCTCGAAGCAAAATGCGTGAGAACACGCAGTTTACACCGAATTCGCGCACGAAGGATCGTTCGGTAACCGACCGGGCGATATCGTGGGATATAGCGCCGAGAGAGAAGTCGTAATAACAGACTCGAAAAAAAATGGAGAGCGCTATCTTGACAAGGCGCGTTCATCTTTCGTTACTCAGCAGGAAAATCAGAACATTCTCCTTTCGATGGAAATCGACGTGAAGGGAAGGAGGAAAGGAGAGGGGGGGGGGAGGTGAGCGGTTAAATGCCGGTTCTCCCGGGGACCCGACAACGAGTTAATACTGCCAGGCAATCAAAGGGGTTTACCTAGTAGCCATTATTTAATTATCGGCGTAATTTTAAATCGCTGTAAAAGCCGCTTTCTCTCTCTCTCTCTCTCTCTCTCTCTCTCTCTCTCGCGCGGACAGTGACGAGCCGCCACCGAGCCGGCTGTGTTATCTAACGATCTTCTCCAGAGAGAATCTTTTGTGCTTGCGACGGTAGGCGGGATCGGATACGTTGCGCGTGTGCAAGACGGGGGATCCGAGATCCTTCGTGCGTATATACTTGCTCCCCGGCGACCATATTTCTTCCTAATTTCTTACCCAAATTGCCAAAAGCTACCGTCGCTTTGTTAAGACGGGAGAGAGATGGAAAGAAAAAAAAAAAAAGGAAAATTCTGTCGGCTGATCGCAGACGCGGTTAAAAAAAGACTTGAGGACCGAGGCCGTATTAAACGCGCGACCATTATTTTGGCCACGGGACTATTTTGACATACGTAAAATAAAAACCGAACGCCGGTAATGGCGGATGATGACTATCGTTTACATGCGCGCGTAATCGGCGGCCCCCCATGCCACACAGCCGGAATTTAAATGCTTTCTTCGGGGTACCTAACGGCGGGTAGCGTCGGCTATCCCTCTCTCTCTCTCCCTCTCTCGCTCTCCCTTTTTCCGTCCCCATTTTGCTCTCCCGCGCCGGTGCACTAAACTCGAACTTGCAGCTCGGGAGGAAGGTCGACGCACGCCGACGCGGTGTTATTAAAATAAATTCATTAAGCCGAAACGCGCGGAGGGTAACACAGTGATGCGCTGCCAGTGCACTGCCACGCCGTAAGAAATTTCCAGTGTATACGCACCGTGCAATTATATTGTCATTAGCGACGTCGTGTACGCGCGATACCGCGGGCATGCATACCTCGCTCGCTCGCTCGCTCGCCGCATCAATCGGCGCGGCTTTGCAATGCGCACCCGCGGGGCGAAATGACGTTCCCGAGAGAGCAAGACACCCGGGACACATGAGTATTCGTGTGGCAAAAAACTGCGACCCGTCGTTAAATTTTACGACAAGCGCGATTACGGGTTGAACAATAAAAATGTTAGTGTTTAGATCAATAATTGCGATCGCGCGCGCGGAGCAGAATTGTGAAATCGCAAAACGGAGACGACGGCGGGCGTCTAAAAGAAAATTCCGTCCCCGTCGAAGGATTTCCGTATCGAAAAATCGAATACACTCCCTATACATCGTTCGACGAGAATTGATTAATTTATCGTGAAACATTGCTCGATGGCGTGCGAAGCTAAACCGGCGGTGGTGCCAGAAAGAAAACCGCGCAAAGCCATGAAATTATGCAAATGCCGCGCTACGCTGCAAGGTGTTTGGATAATTGCACGCACGGTCAAGCCCTTACTTAAAATCACATCAGGAATACCTGAACGCGCGACTTTACACGGGACTCTCATCAGTGCCATCGCCTGCTAACGCACACGCGGATGCGCGCTCGCTTGTTTTCACATGTTTTTGTAAAGTTACCAACATCAATTCTCTATCGCTACGCTCGCTCTTACCGCGCATTTTACGCGTGCGGTTGTTACTTTCAATATAAAATTTTGCGTTTAAGGTGATGTTTAGCACCTATTTTTGAAATAATAAGAATTTAACAAAAATTTTACAGATTGTTCTTACATATGTTCGGAGACTTGTGACAAAATCCGGAGTCGATTCACTGAAGCAATCAAAAGTTGTAATTTGCAACGAATTTACCCGTGACTTTATGGAAAATGTGTAACCGTGTTGATTTAAGTGGCTAAAATGGATAGAAAAAAATTTTTTTTTTGTTGAAGTTTCTTTTCATACACTTTTTTGGTCACTATTTTTCCTTTCCATCGACAAGGGCCTACTTTTGGCATTGTGGATAAACACAACTAATCTTTATCCGCATATCAGGCATAATTCAGAAAATTCGAAAATTCTCAGAAAAAAAACAACAGAAATTCAAAAGTACATTTCTGCACTCTACTTATGAATAAATGATAAGATTCCGTGCAATCTTTATTACTCAAACTATATGAAAAGAGCATATATTCGTCAAAATCAAATTTCAGCAACTTTTTGCTACGATTGTACGTGCAAAACATCCTTAATGAAATTCTCTTCACATTAATTAAATAAAACAGGCGTATTCTAAAATTTTTCCAAATATTATTAAAAATATTCTATATCGATTAACGTAAAGTTTTTGCGACGAGAGTCGCCAATTCTGACGTGATCTCACCTTCGTCTTGCTGCCGCCGATGCTGCCGGGCCGGATGCTGCCTGTCTCGTAGAATCTTGTGAGTATCTTGGAGACGCAGCCGTGGGACACGAGTAGCTGCCGCGATATGTCGCACGGCCTGACGCCGACCATGGCGAGCTGCACGATCCTCTGGCGCACGCAGTCCGGCAGCGGCCTGCCGTTCACAAAGACGCCGCCTAATTGATTCACCCCGGCTTGTCCTGAAACAGTCGGTCGCGTCGTTAATAAGCGAAATAGCACACGATGGCGACGATAAAAGTGACGCGACGATCGGGTCCGAAACTGCCGGTTGGAGATTTAAGATTTCGCGTCGACGGAATTGCGAAAGGTGTGTATCGATTTTCGGGCTGGGGACAGTCAGAAATCGGCTAATAGCGCGCCCGCGATCGTCCCGGGAAGGTCGGCAGGTGCATTTTTTGGCATGCGGTCTTTGACTAGCCCTCTATAATGACATCGTTACGACGAATATCACGGAAAGGACCCTCCCTGCCCTGTCCTTTGCGCCCGTTCGCCAAAGACGTGTCATTATTTTCAGTAACGTTGAGAAGGAATCGTGTGGCGATCGCGCAGCGAAATCCCAATGTCTTTACTCCTCTACGCTCGTCTGTAATTAACGGTGGAAGCGAGCGCTTCGTACACGATAAAGATTATGCGACAAAAGTATTAAGTGTTCGTTAACATGCGCGACTGTCGTCCCGACACTTGTGCACGCACCTTCACCTTCGAAATGCGTTTATTTCATGTGTGTTTCGTGCGAACAAGTCGCGCAAATTACTTCCTGTTTATACGCAGTCCGTTATTTCGCGCGCGCGCGCGCGGCGAAGTTCCTCCGAAAAACGTCTCCAAGTTCAGAACGTATGATCAGATAACGTTTCGCCAGAAGGTAATAAATTTGTATTCAATGAAATCTGCCGACTTCGTTACAACGTACGTTCAATCGCGCGGAACCGATGAAAATTAGCATAATGTTGACGAGGATTTAGGATGAAGTTTAGACCCGTCGACGGTGTGCAAAAGTTAATTGGACGTAAACGTTAAGACGTTTCCCGAGAGTGGTCGTTTTAGACACGGCTTTTACTTTTTTTCCTCCTTATTTTTACGTCCGCGTCCATAAAAACGTTTAATCGCGTAATTTGTACCCACCAGCGCGTGCACACACAATATGCGGACTTAAATCACGGGTGGCGACAAGTTATTTATGCATTACGCGCGCGATTATATGTCGCACACGGCATCCGCGACACGTCGTATAACCGGCGCAGAGTCGATCTGTCGAAAAATTTTTACAAAACTGATATTATTCCATCGGTGGTGTCGTAAAACCGTAATGTCCCGCGGCTTGTCCCGCGCGAATAAAAACGCCAATTGATCACCGATTTTACGTCCCGCCGTCGAAAATGAGCGCTTAAACGATTCGCGCGGTCCGACGTGCATTAAAGCGCCGAATAAAATCTGAGTTATACGGCAGGCTCTGTTCGTCCGCTCCGCGCGGGGACGAAATTACACGAAACCGCCGTGCAACGGACGAAAAGGAAGATCCGTGGAAGACCGTGGAACGAGCTCGCCGTCGAATTAAAGCCGCGTCATAAATCCTCGGTTACACGTCGCGCGAGGAGTCCTCCTTAATTGCCGAATCGTCTCGGTAGTCTAACGATTAGTTAATGGCATAATTATTACACGCGATCCGGAATTCCATGGAAATGCGCGTCGATTAGTATTCCGGCTGATACGCCATCGATTAGCATTCTAATCGTAAGTCTTGCACCGACAGCTCTCGACGGCGTGAAATTCTGATACGAAAAAAAAAGAAAAGAGCGCGTAGGTATCTCAATTGATCTACCGTTAAGTCGAAGAATAATCGCATGAAAAATTCATGAGACACATTTTGTGATATTCGAAAATATTGCCGTTAGCTCTTGATAACGTAATTATTGTGATACAAAGTAGAAAACTCTCCACGATTGTGTCATTACTGTTGTAACGTAGTAGTCGAGGCAACGAGGAGAGGATTAAGGACGCGGGAGCAATCTTGTCCGGTCGCGTTTCTGCATCGATGCACCGTGAAAATAATCGCCGGTCAGGTATATAAGTTTAACGAATAATAACGTGGCGCGTAATGGGGATAATCGGTTTTATTCCCCGACGATCATTTTCGACGTAACTCGAGCCGAGAGAAAGAAAGAAAGAGAAAGAGAGAGAGAGAGAGAGGACGCTTCATACAGAAGCGGCGTTACTAACGACGGTCTCTCCCCGCCGAAAGAATATAAAAGGATTAAAAAGATCAGGCATAAATGCCACGGATATCTTGTATAAATCGAGCCACGCGCCTTCACGTAGACGAATCCGGATGCACGAACGAACCGGCCGCGCACCAGGACGATCGCTAATTATCATCCGCGCCGACTAATTATGTCATTACCTCGATCACTGACGCCGACAGCTCCGGACCGACTCGAGAAATAACGATCGGCCGACCGCATATTCAGGCCAAAGAAAAGATTTTCGTCAATCTTTTCCATCAACGTTACACACGAAATTCCACGAATTCGACCTTTATTTGGCGCTTTACGGACTAATTGACGGACGATCGCGATCGCTCTCATGATTTTTACTTCTCGCGGTGAGAGCCTCCGCGCTCTAAGAAGCAGTTAATCGGCACGATTATATACCCCGTGGCGTTCGAGTTTTATGTCTCCTTGAGATTTTATATCCGGAATATAATAATTTTATACTTTATGCGTGTGCAAAAACCGAGGGATATAAAAAATCATCTTCCAATTAAAGCGGCCATCAGCGCCGTTTATTCGAATAATTGCAATTCGAAAGAGTTATTTTGTCGCCCGCGGAAATTATGAGCGCCGCTTCTATAATTTCGTGACTTCCCGAGCGTGAGCGTACGTGACGCTCGCAGCGCAAGCGGGCTCGTCCCAACGAAGTGGGAATTACTGATAATGACCAGTCGAAGGCGTGACGGATCGACTTTATTGGATAATTTAAGGGTCTCTCCCGATCGCGTGGTGACAGGAACACACGGCCGCGACTCATTTTCGGCGAGGAAATTACTTCCAGGGATGCGCGTCTCGCGTGCTCGCATGCGCTTCACTCATTAGCGGCTATGTTGATTGCGCCGGCTGCCGTTTATTCCGCGTGTATGCCGAGAAATTTTTCCCCGTCGATAAATAAATAAAGATCGGACGATTAACATCGTTCTACATACAGAGATACTGTCTTCCACACATGTCGCTAAATTAATACTTTTTCCCACAATTCTTATGTAATTAATTAATTGTTTGTTCCTTAATGTCTTTCCATTCGTTCCGCCGGGCTCGCCAATCTGCGATGCGATTGCGCCGCGAAAATTATACACGCCACGCATTTCGGACAACAGGAGACGGATGCGACGCGAAGCGACGAGCACACAGCGGGCCAAATTATTATTACGGCAAAAACCGGCCGAAATGGCGTCTTTATCTAAGTGCAAATCTGCTGGTGGATCCACGAAATAATGGAACCGCGCGTTAACCGTGCAATTCTCCATCGTGCCACGCATCCTGAATAGCGTTCGCGAAACAAAAAGCGCATGCACGGAAATCGGATAATACCGGAAACGCGCGATCTGCGAAACGGTCGAAGTAGAAGTAAACGGGACGGAGCTTGAAAATATCGTTGCGCGAATATAACTGTGCGAGTGAAATAACTATTATCGGTAATAAAGAGACATTAATAAAGATGCGTTTGTCATTAAAAGCGTGATAAATCCGTGCAATTCTCGTAAACGACGAATGTATACGAGATTCATTAGATAAATACATTTAGAATACGCTAAATGCTACTTTTTACCAGTGCAATAAATATTTTAAATACGCTTTCCCTCTATATCCATTAACATTCTAGAATCATCTTATTTTCCATTCGATTATTGACAGAAAAATTATTTTACTTCAGTTAACAATCTATATTCGCAAATATTTTTTTACAATTCAGATTTTAAATTTAGATCTTCGAAAAATATTCACCGACGTAAGAAAAGATATTTGCGGTATTCAATTCTTCAATATATAATTGTTTCCAATCATTGATGAACTTGAAACGCGCTATTATATTCCTTGACTGAATCTTTCATGATGATTCTATCAATAAAAACCAAAAGAATTTTATTAGCTGCAGCTAAAGACCCAAAAAATTTTGATACTTTTTCCCTGAATTAATACGTTTTCAGCCAGACTTTTAACCGGTCGTTTAACTGAACGTAGCTCGTTAAATCATTAATAATCCTGAATGTTCGGAAAGAAAATAATCTTGAATGCGGAGCACTGTTATTGCTTTGTTACTGTTACAAATTATATTTTAGGTATATCATTTTGATGTGTAATCTCCGCTCACGTTTTTGCTACTATCTCCCTAACAGCGTGCAAATTGTCAAACCGCTGGCATGAGATTCGTTCAAGAGTCTTTCGCGAGTGCATAAAGCTATATCTTCTGAGATATAATACTGGTTAGCTTAGAATTAGCCGGCTAATGCGAGCCAACAACGATTGCTATCTCGCTGGCCATTTAGGCCCTAACCAAACTCTACACCTGCCTACCTGTAATCACGATCCGTCCCATGTTAACAGATTTTTTTCTCTCTGACGAGAGCGGGCATGTCCGACTTCGAATCAATGCCGAATAGCGTGCTTCACGAATCGACACGTATCGGTCACCATTCAACTCGCGTTATCGGTCCCGTCATCATCTATCTTAAGAGAACACACGCGAGGAACAAATCCCAAATGGGAGTGTATCAAGATAGTTAGCTGTGGCGGCTGTTGCAAGGTGTTTATCGCGCCAATGATTATCTGCGAATGTGTCGATAATTAGAAGGTAATATATGTAACATAAACTTGTTGATAATTAAAAGGTAATATTGCCAGTACACTTTAGGAATTCTGATAATATCGTTCGGCTGGATGTGATTTCCGTTGTTAATAATTTCGCTGACGTGCTTCAAAATCAATCGTCGATTGCTAAAATGTTGCGATTAACGCGAAAGATTAGAGAAAGCCGTCAAGGATTGTTAGAAATAAGTGTTCTATTGTAAACCATGCGATTCGGTTAACAAAACTCGCACTGCTGAAATTCATCAATGTAATAACTTCAATTGATAAAAGATTAAGACGCGAGAACGGAGAGCACTTTCTCCAATTTCGAAAATTTCGGTATCTCGTCGGAAAGATTGATCGCTCGATCGAGGGATCCAGGCAGGATTCTTTATACGGGCATCGGGCCAGCGCAGCGTGGAGGGGAATGGACGATGGGAAACGGGAGGTTGTAATTAAACTCGTTTAATAACAGGCCCATAGATCTCGACGTTCGATCCATGGTATAAAATTCTTCGTTAATTACTGTCAAACTGCCTTCCAAATCGTAATTTAGCCTCGAGCTAGTTCAAATGGCCAAAGAAAAGAAAGATTCTTCCGCAGAGAAAGAGGGAAAGGAGAAGGGAAAAATTTTTATTTTTTACTGCGGAAGAGATGTCCTGTGATCTCACCGACGCGACGGTAGCTGACCCCGCATAAAGCAACGTGCCTTCCTTTCGTATAAATCAAGAAGCAACATCGAACCGAATTATAATTCTCACGGTCGAATCACATGGCGAAATTGGCTATTCAGCAAACTGGCTGCTGCCTGAGATGATCGCTACGATGTCCCTCTTGCAAAAAAAGGATTAGCATACGCATAAACTATCGATCGAGACGATTCGATCCTTCGGCTGTGACACGTGAAATTGCTTTCGCAAAATTTCCGGCAACAAAATAGAAATACCGTATAATTATGACATATTATCGAAATTTATGCGTTTATAATTTCCATATTATAAAATATTTAAAAACTCCGCTTTTTGCCGATGCAATTCGCCTATTTTTACTTCACATTTCCATCATAAATTAACTTCATTAGCAAAGCAAAGTCCAGTTGATTTTAATAATCCTAATAACAAATTATACTTTAGGGATCTTCTGTCACTCGGAAGTTTACATTCCGTTAATAGTATGCAAAGAATTTTGACGACAATTTTAACGGTGTATCGCTAATGCATGCGTAGAATGGCGAATGTGTACTCACCGGTGTGCGGCATGATGGCAAGCGATCACGTGCCGTATCTGTAACAGAAGAGATTTATAAGACTCGCTTTATAAGACTCGAGCGGCAAAGTTGTAAGTCATACGGTTTGTATAGTGCGAAACATAGTGCACATCGCGCCGTGTCAGATTCCACGGGGTAGCGTATCGCCGTGCACGTATGCGCCACGACATATGCGTGCGTTCTTAACCCGCGCGACGTATTATAAGGTCTAGCGGGAGTATAGCCTTCGCCGTTAATGAATTTAAATGTATTCAAAGGGCGCGCTTGACGCTTGACATGGCAACCCTTAAATATGCAACCGTGCCGATAAGCCAAAGCGCGGCAAAATATCGCCGGTAAGCCGCCGACCGTGACTCTCATTCCCGTGCGCGGATCGGCCGCGATCGGGCGGCCGTTTTCTCCCCGCGAGCGCCGACAACTTCATTTTCATATTTCAGTTTTTGCGCTTAATCGCATAAATTATTCCGCGCCGCGCACGAAATTCCAAATGCGCGATTCGTTCCCGATTCACGAGCCGACGGGATATCCCCGTGTTTTCCGTCCGCCACGATCCGTTGAACCGGAGTTTTCCGACAGTTTTCCGTTTCCCGACGCCCGGACGGTCGTCGCGACGGTACGGAAATTTCGCGGATTTGAGAACTCGCAGGCAGGGGACGAGAAGGAGCGAGCGGAAAACTATACGTCGGATGCGTGCGTAGCGTGGCGGGTGGCGTGTACTTTGTGATGCAAATTAATGCACGATTACCGAACCACCCCTTGCCCGCCCTTGCGCGACCACCGCGCGACTCCTTACCTCGTCGTTACCCTTGCTTCCCTTCGCGCAGGTGTGCGCGTATACGTGCACGGTACAGCGGGGACGTGTCTCGAGGTGTACGTGTAATAAGTACGATCCGCCTCCACCCCCGTGACTCGATGCTTACCCCCGCATTAGGTCTGGTTACACGCTCGCCCCCCCCGGTTTCTAATCTGATGTAACTATTACATACGTTACGCGGTATCCATATAGTCGAAATGGCTATGCGCCGCACGGAACCCTGATGAAAATTCATTTCTTCATGCCCGATCGTCATCCGTGTCCTCGCCGGTAGAGTATACTCCACTTTCCACCTGACCAGCAATTTACATCGCTTCGATCGGGAACGCTATTATTTTTTTAATGCCCAGCCTGGTGAAATAATTTTTTTAGCCACTTGCATTTTTTTCGTTTTCATATTCCCCTTTCTTTTTTTCGTACGACGAGTTCATAAAGATTCGGAAAATCCCCGCAGAGCGAACGAGTCCGCGGCTTCAAGCGAAAAAAAGTCGATTGCACGTGTATCGGCGCTCGGAGGGACATTAAATTCCACGGGAGCGATTTCAAGGTGTCAAGTTTTACTCGTTAAAGAGCGGGCTGCGGATCGCCGTCGGACGGACGGCAACGAGCGGCGAAGAATGCATGAGGTTTTTGTCACGAGACGGGGATTACTTTTGGCCCGACGACGGCGACGCTCGCTTGGCAATTTCATCGGTCTGCGTCCCGCAGGGATGAAGGCACCTCCCGTAATGAGGATTGAGCGATTATTATAAATCAAACGAACCCGGCCACGGCGAGCTGGAGCGCCGCGTTTCTCGCGTGCCGCGTGTTTTGCCGATGTTACTCTTGCGAACACGTGTCCCGCCCTTTTCCATTACTTCTTCGCCCGCGCATCCCGCCGCCGTGAACGCGTGTACAAACGTGACACATGCGTCGTGCTCGCGACTACGCGCGATTTTCACTCCTGCATCGAGTGGAATAAGAGAGTCCCACTTCTTATTGAATAATATTTCTCCTAACGCCATTCGTAAAGCCATTATTGAAAATTATCTTTTTCGAATGATCAATTCTCTTCTTCTCATTGTGAAAACTAGAAAGATCGGCAATGAACAAAAGAAGCTAAGAGCAGAATGCTCAAAGAAATGTGATATCTCGGTGGTGGCCATTTCCCATCGACTCGACTACTTTGAGTTTTCCAAGAATGAGAAGAACGAGCGGAGTGAATTTGAGAACCGCGGCGCCGCGGGTAAATCGCCAGTAAGGTCACGCTTTTATGTGCAAGCCCTAAGCAAAATCTAGTTTTTGTTTATTCATTAGGTTACTCCGCACTTTAAGTGGTACGTGGAGGAAGTCCTTCGCCGCAGCGGCGACGTCGAGGGAACGAACGACGACAGAGAGGGACCCGAGGGGGTGGACCGACCGACCGACCGACCGACCGGCCGTATCACCGATACGCCACCAGCCATAAAAATCTGAATATATTAGGCCTACATGCGCACGACATCTCGCTCGGATCGTGAACACGTTACCGCGCGATAATCTACGCTCGTTTCCAGTACACTTTGCACGTTTATGCGTACACCCGAGGCAGCTACCGTGCGAATCGGTCACCTTTCTTCATCGCCGATCGGTACTCCTTCTCTCGCCACCGGCTCTGAATCGAATTACCTTGTATTAATTAAGGATCGTTTTATTAGTCGCAATTTACCGTGTCGCTCGCTCAGTTTGAATAAATGTGGCGAGTGCGGAGAAGATATGGAACAATCGTCGTAATTCGTTAGGTATTTGTGAGAACTCAGAGAGTATTTTACTTTCAAACATGAGAAGAAGTGACCTGTCCTTGAGAATTTTTTTAAACGAAATTATTATGCACATTATTCTAAAATTTTACACACATATTTATACACATTTGTGTGTGTAGTAAAATTTCCATGTGATAAAATGGATGGATTCTCAAAGATTTATAGCAAAATATTTTCTAAAACTACCGATTTCCTCCCGATTTCCTTCCTTGATCGATAATTTCCACTCTGTATTTTAAATCAATATTTTGCAAATCATCCATAGCCGATTAATTATCGGACATGTTACCGTACTTAATCTATAATAACGTTCAAGATCAACTACGCTGACTGCTGCTGTACGTTATTTAAATATACATTAAACATTTTCTAGAACATTATCGTCCGGTTATTTCAATCCTCGATGTCTACCAGCGACGCAGCGAGACTTAAATTCAAGATTTTTCGAACTTTACGCCAAGGTAGCGAAGCGGATAAGCTTTCGAGAATATGGTAAGAAAAATCGGCGAGAGGCGCGGGTGAGAGAGCCTGGGAGGCCGAGAGGAGGGCGGGTAATTAGAATAATTCGGGCCGCCGTGGTTCACGCCACCCGGACGAATTTGCATTTTAAATGAAGCGATGGCGTGCCAGGGGCCCCACCGTGCCGGCCAGGAGAAGAAGAAAGAGAGAGAGAAGCGGTGGGCGCGAGAGAGCGGTAAGAACTTTGTGCTTTATAAGGAACTTTAATATTTATCGCTTATATCCCCGACCGAATAAGTATATGTATATATCCGCCCCTTCCTTCCTCGCGGCCGCCGTCGCAGTCACGGGGTTCGCTCATGCTCGCGTTCAAGTATAGCAAGACTCCTGCGACTTCCTTCTCGGTTCTCTTTCGTCTCACGGAGACCACCTCGTGTGTTCGCCCCCTCCCCTCCCCTTCGCGCTGTCGGATTATTATCGTGTAATTAGCACCGCTGATTTGCACATTGCGTCATCGGCACGCACGTACAACGCGACAATGTTGCGACGATGATTTTAATTTTAATCGCCGCATCTCTTCAACACGGCACTACGCGAAGATTCCCGCCGGCGATTCCGTCGGACGATAAAACGACCGCGGCTTTTCACTCCCTTGAGGCCTCCATTGCTGCAGATAATCTGTCGTCGTGTGCATTTCGGATGCGTCGATAAGTATCGACGGGAATTTCCGATGCGAGATACCGCACGTGCGCCGCGCCGCGAGCGCGAAGTCGCGTTCGAGAATGTAATTTATTTAGGTCAGATTGTTATCGTTAAGGGCGCCCGAGACGAAGAATAATTTCTGCTTATAAGAATACGCCTTTCCGCTAATGCGCAAAGACCGCTTGTAGGAATAATTGTAAAGCGTGCCGACTCACGACACACATCTCGTGATACACAGCCGTATAGAATTTGAAATTATTTTCCGAAGCAGTTTGCAAAATGCAGCAAGAGCGAGAACTATAATTTAATTATGGCGAATAATTAAAAAGGTGAATGTCAAAGTTCACCCGAATTAATCGCCGTCCGTTAATCAATAACGTACTTCATTGGACGGCGACACGCGGATTTTGCGGACGCATATACATTTAACGGTGCAAGCGTAAGTTTTTCACGATAGGCAAACGACACGCATCGACGTTTATGAAAGTCGGCATCGAGATACGTCGAGCGAAACGCATAATAAGATCGATCTAATTGACAAGAAACTCGCCGGATAATTTATTTATCCGTCCGGGCCGCGCACGATCGCAATTGCACGCGGAAACGTCCGTCGTTGCGTGCGCTCTCGCGAGAAAATAAGGGGAAACAGGGTGTCTCGTACGTACCTGTTGATTTTTTATGGTGTGTCGGCCCGCGGTGCTCCTCAGCTTCCGAGTGGCATCCGCTGTCCCCGAGAATCTCCCGCTCGCTTCGATATTCCTTAGTGTGTTCGTTTCTCCGCTCCGATTCAGCTTGTCGACATTGCGTCGTCGCGTCTTGGTCGAGGCGATCGTCGTCCTGGCGGGCGCTGCGCGTTCGACTCACGCAGGAAGTGACTTCGCTTTCACGGCAATAAGACGTGGATGTGACACGAAAGCCGGAAAGGCGGAAAGAGGCGGACGACGAGAGAGAAAAAAAGGCTGACTATATAATTGTACACCTATGAGCGCACGTCAGATGACGACAGGAAGGTTTTCTTGCAATGACCACCTTTTCCGCTGTGAGAACTGATGATCTGCTTCTCGGCGCTTCCTTCCGCGCGTCGTCGTCCGTCTTCTATTTTTATTCCGCTCCGATAGCCGCGCGCGGAAATGTGCGGTTAGACGTGTCCTTGATGAAGCTGGATATTCTTCTTTTACTCGGAATTCCCCTTGAGAATGTCTAATGATGTAACAACTGTCGTCGAATGCACGTACTCGTTGACTCTTTGAAGAATCCGATCGTAAAGATCACGGCTCGATTAACCGTTCAGTCGGCAGGATTGCACTCGCAATTGATCGCACGATCCCGAAAGAACAGCTTCGTCGGAAGAATCCGATCGATCTCGTTCGAAGCGTCTCTATTATCGGTCTTCGATCGTCGACGAAAGTTCTCGAGCCCTCGTGCGGCAACTTCCTCGATAGTGTCCTTCCGTCGCTGCTCCACTTCCACTGGTTGAGCTCACTGATGAACCGCGTTCAATTCTCATTTCAGCAAAGAAAACCCCGCTCCGCTCGCTTCATCGCAGCGGTGTCGCCGCTCGCGCGATTTCCCCAGCTTCTTACTTTTCCTCTCGGCAAGTCGGCGCTTCCACCTCGCACCCGAGGCGCAGAGCACGTGCGGCAGCTACTCCTGGTCGCCGGCGGAGTGGCAGGTCCGCGCGACGGCGAGGGCAAACTCGCGGTGGACGACTGCGGTCGGCCGCGCGACGAACGCGCTCGTCGGAGAAGGACGCGGCGGAGGCGAGAGGGAGCGAGAGCGCGGGACAAGCACGGAGTACCGAGCCGAGGTACCGGAGCGTAGTACGGCAAGGGCGCGTGAGAGCGCGGCCGGAGATGTACGCGCGCGTAGCGCGAGAAGGTGAGAAAGCGAGAGTGCGCGACGAGGGAAGCGCGAGGGAGAGAGAGAGAGAGAGAGAGAGAGAGAAAGAGAGGAGAAGAGGCGGTCAGGACAGAGGATGATGTGGACCACGCGGAGGACACGGCGTGTCTGAAGTGGGCTCGGCCCGCAAACGGAGGTTACGGGCTTTGCTTTCGGTCAGGTCCCCCGTACCCTCTGCTACCGCCCGTGCCCCGTGTCTACTCCTCGCCGTACGTGTCGTGTGTGTACGCCGAAGCGAGAAGGAAAGAGAGAGAGAGAGAGAGGGGGGGAGAGAGACGGAAAAGACAGAGAGAGAGAAAGAGAGAGAGCGCGAAAGCGGCAAACGGACCGAGAGGGAGAGAGCGGAGGCGAGGGAGGGAGGGAGGGAGGGAAGGTGACGGTAGCGTGTCGTCGCGTGCTGGATGTTGCGTCGGGCAGGCCCGCGTGGCCCCGTGGCTCGTGGCCCGTGGCCCGGGTTGTGCCTACGGCGAGGAGCAGTTCGCGGCCCCCGCCGAGAGACAGAAAGAGAGAAAGGCAGCAAGATTGGAGGGGTTGGCTCTCTCGCCCCGAGGAGAGAGAAAGAGGGAAAAAGGGAGAAAGCCCGGGGTGGGCGGGCAGAATCGCGTTCTCCCCCTCGCCGTTGCCGCTACCGCTCTCGCCCCTCGTAGCCTCCTTCTCGACGCGAGGTTCCTCCGAAGGGCTTTTGCTACTCCTCCTTCTTCTCGTGCGCTACCGCGCTTCTCCGCCGCTTTCCTCTCGCTCGCTCGCTCGCCCGCGCGCTCTTGGCCGCGCGATTGCGCACGCACGCACGGCCTCGCGCGAAGGGTAGTCGGCGCTGGTGCCCTCCCGCCCTTTCTCCCGAACGTTGGTTCCGTGACGTTTCCCCTCCGCCCGTAACGTGGATGTAATTAAAGGGTCTCCACGCGGGATTCGTCGCGCGACGGCCGTACATTTCGTGGGCCCGCACGAGATCCCCGAGCCACGGTCGGCATTTCTTCGATCAAATCGTCAATTGTGAGTTGAAAAATGTCTACATGAACGAAATGAACGAAATACGTCGTCGGAAGCGTGCGCGCGACGTATTTTACTGTAGCATGTCTACCGCCTTACCGCCGTCACTTGTTTTTCATTTAAATCAGTCACCTTATCGTTTCTTTTTGCGATGCCGTACGCGAGCTTAGAGCCGTTATGCGTGACAATTATGTCTTCGCGGCATGCGGCGGTGTTACGTCGAAAGTTTTTCAACGCTTCGAAACTTTTCCGCTATGACGCGCACGCGAGTGCCAAGCACGACTCTCCCGCTGGCGCTTGGGCGCTTGGCTAGTCTCTTCGGTTAATGCAATAATTTTTAGTCAAATAATAATTTCTGTTCCGTTGAGAAGAAAAACATAATTACACGTTCGATATTTCTCTTCACTCACGCGACATTAAATCGCGCGCGTTTCTTTTTTTTTTTTTTTAGCGTTAAATCTGTCTGGCCCTAAATTTTACTCGCTTGGTGCAAACGGTGACGTTTTCAATGTCAATAGGACGCACACGAGGCGGGCGGCCGTCGCATTTTGGCGCTAAATGCGTGGCGCGAACTCACGGACTCTTTGTCTCTTGTCTCACGAAACGCACGAGGTGTTGGTAAGGCGAGGGTTGTGCAATACCGTCGCAAGTCCCTTTGAAGAAGACGTAATCGGCGAGGATGTGTCCGGACACGCGAGAATCCGTACAATCGATCGTCCCACCGATGAGTTCCACGAAGATCGAAATGCCACGAAGATCGTCTCGCGGAGTCCCGGGCGCAATTTGACTCAGTCCTTGGCTGAGCTCTTACGCAAGAGGCGTATCCTTTTCTCGACAATTATATACCCAGAAGAGATCCCTTGTCTCGTGCGAGAGCCGGCACGACTGTTTAAAAACCGATCTCCTCTCCACGGGCGATTCGCGAAATGCCGGGTTCGATACACAATGTGCTCCCTTTCTCTCTCTCTCTCTTTCTGTCTTGGAATCTTCATCGATCACGAAGGACGCAAAGGTCGGGAATGGACGGTACGCACGATTCCAAAGGTTCCATCAGTCATCCCGCCCGAGAAATGGTAATTTGCGGGTATACAACGCGTGCGCGCGCGCGCACAAATATTAGTTCGGCCGGTTTTCGCGTGCTGCTTCCTCGCCGCTCGTCCTCCTGCTCTCATTTTCGCTCTCCGGCCCGTTCTAGATCACGTTTGCGCAATTTTGGATAATCGGAGGTTGCGAAATGCTTGCGAGTTCGTTGGTTTGCACAGAAATAGCCTCTCGCGCGCACATCTTAATAGAGAGTCAATTTTCCCGTTGACAAGATGAGTTGGCGCGTATCGCGCAAGCGAGTTGTGTGGCGTTTAATCTACGGCTTGTCGGATGACAAATAAACACGAGGGTAACCGCTGTACCCGCTGTCCCTGTAACGACCCCCCGTGGAGTAATTGTAGGACCCCTTGATTTCCGGCACCCTTCTCTTTCTCTCTCTCTCTCCCTCGATGTCGGCGCAGGTTGCATCTCTTCACGGATCATCGCCTGTTAACTAGTTTCCAGACCCATTGCGACTGGTCCAAATGTTATGTCGCTGAGTTTCTCTCGAACGTCTCTCGACCGCTTTATCACTTTTGTTCTTAATTCCGGCCGAAAGAAGAATCGGTCTTGTTAAAATAAAAGGTAATCGTCGACACAAGGACATCGATAAAATCTATATTTTAGGCGAACTTCACTTTAAACTGTAGATTAATGGCGGAAGCACTTTCGCCGATGATATCGTCGCGATATCTCGTCCGCGATGTGCCTCATCCGCGCGCGGGTCGTTAGAAAAATTGAGATGACGAATTCGGATGATTATTGCCCACCGGCAGGTACACCTCGAAAACGGAAACTAGGGTACGAAATTACGTTGCCGCGTTATCTTATCAGATTCGACATAATAGCGGCGACGGGACGACCCCTAACAAGGAAGAGATCAGATCATTACGGCAAATTAATTTATGGCCGCACGAAATGCTCCAAGAAAGTTACAAGGTGTATCTGGCTCCCGGCTGCGGCACGAAAGTGTCCCGCGTCCTCGGGACAGGTGAGCGATTTCAACCCTCGACGTACATCCCCTTCGCGTCCGTCCGGACTTATCTGACGACGATATTAGTTTTCGCTATCGGCATATTTCTCCGTCGATATTTATCATCGTAATAATTAACCAACCAATGTGTAAGGATATTATTAAAATACGAAGGCTAAGCACGTTCTTTTGTGGACAAAATCATATGTGAGGTTTCTGAATATAATTTTTCTTTTCAATTTCTTTTTTTTTTTTTATATATAATATGACGAAAAATTAAAAGGCAAAAGGATATTTTCAATTGATTTGAGAGATGAAAAAATCCGTTTAATATTTAAACTGTTTCCAGTGCTTTAACGGAGACAAAAATGAAGCAGAGATGTGCCTATAGAAACGATTTCCGCTTTCTTTTTCTTCTTCTTTATCTCGGCGATGATTTCGCCTAAAATATGCAGCTGCCGCCTGTCGATCCATCGAAGATATTAGAAACGCGTTTCTTCCCTTTTCATTGGCCTAGAAAAGTCGTCTTTTTGCCACGGCTGTAACACCGCAGATTTCACGGCAGCGGCACCTCGATCAAATATTAATCTCATGGATGAAATTGTAATTTATGGAGAGGCGACGGAGGATAAGCGGAATCTACGGGAAAAAAAAGCGTGCGCAAGGTGCACCCACCATTTCTACGAGGCTATTAAGAGCGGTGGCAGGTAGCTCGGAATATTTCCGCGCTCTTCGATTTCTAAGGCGAGGTCATTTTCAAGCGCCACAGCTCCTCTCTCCGAAGACTAATGATTTTTCTGCAGACTCACTTCCGAGACGTCGCGGGACACGACGAACGCGCGCTCGTGCGTTCTCGCGGATCGCAAACGGAAACGCTATACGATTGAATTAACATCGGCGAGTAGCAGCGCTTAATGCCATTTTTCGTCGATATTGTGCATTATATGCGAAATCAACGGACATGGCTGCCGGCTGGATTAAACTGTTACGTCCGCCCTCTTCCACTTACTTTACCCCGTCCGTCAGATACCGGGCTTCGAATTCCGGTCGAAGCCGCCTGAGGCAGCGTCGATTCCCAGAGTCGTAGGATCGATGACCAACGTACAACCGCCACCGCCCTCCGTTCGCAGCCCGCCGCCGCAACCCTCCCTCCCGTTCGCCGTCCCGCCGCCGCCGTCGCCCCGATTCCCGGCGCCTCTTAACGACGATGATAATATCGCGCGGTCTGAGTGGCCCGATGACACCCGCGCTGATACACCCCAGCCCTGTCATTGGTCAGCCCAACGGATGGATGGTATTAGAGGGTTTCGCCGATTGGCGGCCTCTTCGGAACGCCCAGGAAGGATGCGCGCAGCTGCCAGGACATGCGTAATCCGTCGGCTTGATCGACGTCGAGGGCGAGTAACGCGCGACGTAACGATCATTCCCACGTACTGGATGCACCCACCGCGCGCGCTTCGTCCGCTCCTTCCCTCCAGCACGGAGGCGACACTTGACATCCCGCGATTGTCGGTCGGTCGCCTTCGCACGTAACGCAACTGCGTTGAATTCCGAGCGAATCGATATCAGCTAAATCCCATGCTGTTTAAAAATTAATTGATACCGTCCGTAAGCGGTGGCGTATGCCCTTTAAATCCACGCGCGTTTAAAAATTAATTGACACTGTCACGTCATTTGTCTGGAAAAATGATGGAGCGCCTCTCGCAGAAATTATAAATTACGGTTTACAAATGGAGATAAAGTATTTATCTTTTCGCGGTACGCATCAGCGCCCGGGCGGATCGTGAATTCCTAAAGGTCATCGCATTAATGAATATCATTAGGGCGCCGCAGGTGCCGCACAAATGTTACAAACGCACGGAAAAAAACATTTTTGTCAGTTGGACACACAGTTTCGAGGAAACCGAAGTGCTCCGAGCGACACATTGCCGGCGAGCCGTGAATTTCAATAATTGCCAACGATTGCTTTATTATCTGAAACAGCAGGTGCCAATAATGAGCAACATTGCTGTCTCCGTCGATTCGCAGCTTCAGTTATACAAACAGTTCTTATTTATCTCGCCGGTTCTTTCGCATCGAAACGCTGTGGGGCAAAGCGTGTTGGCTAGCCGCTGCACGGAAACTAAGAGAAACGATCTGTATATCTCAACATGTTTTGCTTTTCCAAATATGCACTTTCTACATACATACATTTTTTTTTTTCTAAATGCGCATCTTCAAAATATGCGTTTGAACGTAGAATTATAAAAATCTTATCCGATGACGGATCAAAGCAAATGTAAAGACGGAAAAAATTTGTGTACACTTTTTACATCGTTTGTAACAATTTTCTAGCAGCCCGGCAAATGCTAAGCTTCGAATCAAATCGTTCGCCACTGACGATTATAAGACGATCGCCCGAGGTTCACGCGAGTTTTTGCTTACGCGGAATTTACGTTACAGATGCGCGAAACGCATCCTTCCTCGAAAAATAAACAAAAATATCCCAGCAAGAGCGGAATTGTAAAAAGGTGAAAGGCAGGCCCTCCTCGTCAATTACCGACCGTGTGCCAGAAAACGCGCGCAAAAACAATCGCGGAGGGAGTGGACGGTGCTTAGCGCAACACCTTAGCCAACATTCAGCTAAGCAGAATCAGCCACGTCGTTAAAAATTGCGAAGTTGCCGAACGGGATAAACAAAATGTAGCGTTTATATCGCGCGAAATTATATCGTTGTTAACGCGATCGTTTGCTGGTGTGAACTGTTCGGAGTGTCAAAATTGCTCCGCCGCCGCGCGTTACGGATGTCCGTGAATTAAGCAAATCGTCGTTGAAATTTTTTCACGATGATGAGCAGCTCGAGACATTCAAAAGATTTTTTTAGGACCTTTCTATAGCAGCTACGCGCGGTAAGTCGAGCAAAAGAAATTTTATTCAAAATTAATTACTATATACTAAGTTTCTGAGATAGTAAACAAGGGCAAGAGGGACGAGCGGCCATCGATCTTTCTCGAGCATGTCTAATCGTAAGTAATCTAGCGCGTTTTTGATGTTTTCAGCGACGCCTTAATAGCTTCGAGGGGAGAAGAACTATTTTTCAAAAAATTGGTCGACCGCAAACTTTCGTCTGTTTCACACCTGCGTTCGAATGGTAACGAATTCAAAGTAATAGAGTTATGAAGGAAAAGTACGCTTCGAATTGAAAAACACGAAGTGGAAATCCACTCTTTTGGAATGCAATCTCGTTCATTTATACTCAATAATTGGCCGGTCTTCGCCTTCATGCGCCGGAAGTAGCACTTTAAAGGATTGAATAGCAGAGTAAATGTGACACATAATTATAATGTATGATGATTCACGCACACGAACTATGCATATTGATGATTGCGCAGAAAAAGAGGAAATGTTTCTCTGTATGTATACGTTAAGCGCACACCTGATGGAAACCAGGGGCAACGTAGTTGCATTTACGTGTTAATTACGCGGCTCTCTCGCGCGCTCTCCCCCTCCCCCCTCCCCGCCCCTCGTCGCGATAAATTACAAATCAGACCCCTCGGTCTCGTCGCGGCGCAAAACATCGCGACGCGCTTCGTCTCGTACGTCGTTCCCGTGCTTCATTATTATATAGGCAGATGCTAAACGCCTCTGCCGCCCGTATTTCTTATCTTCGCCGCCTTCCTTTTAAGCGCGCGCCTTTTTTTCAACGTCGCTCTCGCCTCATCCTAGCTCTCGCGCCTGCCACATTTTTAAAGCACCGGTCGCGCGCGTGCTCGCCCGGTTACCCGATCGGCGGCCAAGACGGTTCTTAATGAATTTCTACGCGGCGGACGCGCGGCCGCCACCGAGATATTAATCGAGGGGTGGGTAGAGGTGAGGCCGAGCGGAGTAGCTCACCTTCTTTGATACGATTTAATACGCTCGCGCACGCCCCGTCGTTATTTGAAACTTCATCCGGATATTATACGTCGCATCGAAAAAACGCGAGCCGCAAAATTTCGACACCGCCGGAATCGATCCAAGTGGCAATAAAAGAGTGCCCGCGGGTTTGAATAGACTGTGAAATTTGCATTAACTTTGTTTACGCGTGCAGCAAGTTCGCTCGCCGGCCAGTAAAACAAAAATTCCGATCTTTATTGCGCGATACAGCGCGGGACACTCCGCAACTTTTATAAGCGCGATATTAAACGCAGTAAAGTTAAGGATACAAATTTCTCTTCCCTTTCTTTTCTTTTCTTTTTCCTTTCCCCGCTTGATTTGCTCGATTTCTGTCTGGCAGATCCAGACGAAGATATCGCTCGGAGATAAAGAGAAGTAAAGGGGAAGTAAGACGACGCTCGCGCGCGTTTACCGATCGTCCGATTTGCGACGGCACGCCCAAAACCTTGCCCCAAAACTTCATCTGCATTGGCGTGCTCTAATTTGTGCAGCCCCGCGCCCAAAAAATGTACACAGTGCAGTGCGTGCCGACAGCGCGCACACCGCATTATCGTCGAAATCTCAACGTCTTTATAATTTTAATAATGATCGTCAAATTTATTACGCACACGCACGCGTCGCGATGTTCTGCTTGTGCGACTGCCGCCGAAGATCGCAAACAAGGCTAAGTACATACGCGTTAACATAATCGGGTGTCAACTGCGCATACATTAGCATTCCGCTGATTTAATTTGTGAACACGAAGATAACGCTTCTTCGATTCACACCTTGCTTGTAAGGAACAGATTTATCTCGCTGAAATTAAAATTCGCCGCGTATTTGAAGATGCCGCGAAAAAAACGTAATAAACATATCGCGCTGTAGAAATAGCTGGCGTAAAAAATTTTTGCAATGTGCAAAAACAAGCGTGAGTAGAATACGCTAGAGATCGATTTCATTCCTCGAACTTTGTCCGGGGATGGTCGAGGGATACGTTCATTTTGTCGGCGGTACAGCTCGATTCGCGGCGGCACGCCCATCGTTACGCAAAAAGTTTCATCCGCGTAGCATTTTATAATTCCCATACACTATCGGATCACCGGCTCTGAAATGTATATTACAATTTTAGGTGGATTAGCATGTCTTATAAACTTTCGCGATTAATTTTCTCTTGCCTCCCTCGCTCTCTCTCTCTCTCGCTTGTTAATTTGAGTTGCATGTATAATTGTTCGCTCCTTTAATTACTAAGCGAGAGAGTCCCCTCACCTGCTGCTTCAATTCACTCGAAATAATTTCATGTTTAATTATAGGTGTACAATGTAAGTGTCACGGAGTGACTTTTGACACGCACTTGGACTATAGATGAAAGCTCGTCGGCTTTGCACATTAATTGATCTATAATCGTGCGATTAAAATTCAAATCACGTCTAAACATTAATCATATTTTTTACAGATACACGTAATCAGATTGGAATCGATTGCAGCCGTTTCAATCACTCGTTTCTATCACTTTCGTATTGTTTCTTCTCGCCTTCTCCTTTTTCTTCGAATTTTTCTTTCGTGCTGTATCGCAGAGACGAGGCGATTCTTTTCTTACAAACAGGCTTCTCCGGATCGGCTTCTCGATACCATTAAAGGTGCTAGCAGACCGACGCGTATATTTCTTCGGAAGAGACTTAATTTATTGTGTTGAAATCCACAATCAAGAAAACATACAAAATCTGCCTGCCGAATATGCGAGAAATTCAAATTATATATGTATAAATCATATCGACAATACAAGGCTTCCCGTAATATATATTTTTGCGTGTCATTAATGCACCATCTTGCTTATTCGCCGAGATTACAGCGGGTATAATTTCACGTACCTACATAATAAGGATAAACACCAAGTCCTACACTGAGTCCTACCATTACCGCTACTTAATTGGATCCCGTAACGCTCCCGTATCGTAATTTCATTACTTATCTTTTGCGCCAGATTGCATTTGCGGAATTTCACTGGCGAGCCCGCAAGGTGGTTTCGCATTGCGAAACGTGGAAGCACCTGTGCGCGCCCTAAATAATCGCGAATTGGAAATTAAAAGTGTACAGCAACATTCGCCGCCGGGATGCGTGTAAAGCGCGCCGCGATTAAATCGTAAGCAATTATAAAAAATCGGTACACGCATTATTCAATCGTAATCTGCAGCTTGAACAAATCGAAGTCATCGCACACCGCATCATTCCCAAACGATGCAAACGGAATTTAAATACAAATTTATTGCACAAAGACTTCATAAATTCATATCAATTTCTAGAGATTTATAAAGTGATATATATTTCAGAAGAAGAACGCAATTTAAGAAAAAAAGATGCTTGCCTTGAATAAATCAAGCGATTCGTGCGCATTGCCTACTCTTGTAATCTCGATTCTTAATTGGCAAAGAAACGTGATTTGATTTTAATACATTTTTGGAATTTGTTGTTGCACCTGTTGCTTCCGAAGGACGAAAGAAGCCTGAGAATTACGAGGCAATCAATTACGAAAGTTCAGAGTCGGGCGCGCGCGCGCAAGTACTCACTTAATTACGATGTATGTATGTATAACGGGTATAGTTACGTGATCCGATGCAGATATTGACACTCGATTGTCAGGTAATTTCTTAATTGCTGAAATCACTTATCAGTCAGCGATCCGTTCCAATTTCTCCTTTCGTTTGCATGTCGCGGCTACATTATGATCGTGCAAGCATGTGAATCGGTGCACGTCCACACGAAACTTTGTCTTAAATCACATAATATAATGACACACTTCAACGAGAAAACAAACAGACTCACGATAATAAGCGTAATTACTGTTTCGTACCGCATTGGTTAAATTTAAATGAAGAAAATTCGAGAATTTAAAATATTCTGCATATAATATATATTATACATTGTGCAATATTTCGCAATATTAATTTTATGCATACGTTTACGTATATATCATAATTTCAAAGAATTGATGACATCCGTGTTGAGATATTCTTTGTCTCAAAGGAGCGGAAATGCTTTAAGAAAAAAAATAAGAAAATTGCTAATAAGGTAGCCATAAACTGTCATCGATAATGATGGCGATTATATAATCGATCAAAAAATATAAACTGTTTCTATAAACTTTTAAATGTATTTTTTTTTTTTAATATTAGATTGCTTATGAATATCCTTAATGTATAAAAAATGCGCATTAACAAATTCTCTATATTAAAGGAAAAAAGTATTGCAATTGTTGGAAAGATTTTTCGTCAAGTAGGACGGAAGTGCGAGTAATGGAACGGCAGTATGCGTGATATTTACGGCCCTAACGGGTCTTTTTGAAGGCATAATCTTAACCGATTGAAACTGTCATTCAAGAAAACGAGGTAATATCCGATACCCTGTATTCTCGGAAGTCATAAAGAAATAAAAATTTTTACAAAATTGTCTCTCCTCGAATGTGACGCCTGTAAGCGCAACTAAACGACTCAATAATGTTCCTAATAACCGGGCGAGCGAAATCAACTTGTCCGCCGAGTCTCTTCACACGATCGCGCGAGTACCGTCAATTTGCAAATGACGTAGGACGACGCTCGTGCGCGATCGGGTGCGCGAGCGTGTACGGAATTCGCCGGATCGGTCCCGACGGCGGAGGGACGCGCGTCGATGACGATTTCCTTTCGCTCGGCTCTCCCGGCCTCGCCTCGTTAAAGGGAACCGCCGCGGCGGCGTAATACCTCATTACATTTTTGCCACGGCGCGTAATGGCCTCTCGATTTACACTGGCCGGCGCGCGCTCGGCCGCTCGCTCATGCTCACGCTCGTCGCCCCGTTAGGTGGCAGCCAATCGAGCCGATGAACCGTGGGCCGCGCGGTAAAACCCCCGGCGACCGAGCGAGCGTTAACCAGTAACCAGTCACTTCCACAGTAATTACGGGGCTGGCTCGCATTCGCGTTTTATAGGCGAACTCCGCGACCGAGGCGAGACGAGATGAGACGAGGCGAGCTGGGACGGGAAACGAGGCGGGACGAGACGACTCACTCACTCGATTATTGCATTACCCATGCATAGAGCTTTGGGCGAGGGCAATACTCATCCGAGTCGTAAGTGTCCGCAGAATCGCCGCGCCGAGAGATTTCTTCCTTCTCTCCGACCTTTATTCTCTCGCCTCCCCCCCCTTCCTCCCCTATTTTTCCCGTCGCTGGATACGTTTAAACATAACTTGGCTAGATCTCTAGAATTCTCCGAAAGAATCGAAGCATTATCGTCTCTCTCGCTGTCCGAAAATATCCCAATTAAAAACTTCGTAGCAAACGTCTTGCGGTTTCGCCTGAAGACAAATCGTCGCGGGGCTAAAGACGAATTTGCACCCGTCAGCAAACACGACTAATTCATTATTTACTGAAAGGCAGTTAGCACATCCAGGCGAGAAAGAAAGAAAAAAAAAAAAATAACACGCGGCGCGATCGGCAAGGATGTATCGAGAGAGGCGGCGGAGCTCGCAGCTGGCGTGGGAAAAAAAAAATAAACGTTCGATCTGTCAGACGGATTGTAACCGAAGTTAATTAAGAAATCAAGCCCGAGTACGAGAGGAAGAAAAGAGGCGCGTGCGAGAGAACGATTACGCGCGATCGCCATCGGTACTTTCGATCGATCGATCCGATCTGCGAACCGAACGGCTCGCCGAGTCAAAGAATCGCTCAGTCTTTCCGCGCGTAGTGCTTGGCGCTGCGGAGACACAGTTGTAAACCGGATGTTTATTAAGACAGGTGATCACGCGCCAGTATACATAACCGCGTCTTTTTCTTCTCGCACATCAAACTCCATTCTTTTTTTTTTGTCTCCGATCCATTCGTACATCGTCCTCGTCCGGCGGAATCAAATTTATATCGTAGGCGTTGCCAGACGGAAGTAGCACCGGTAGCGCCGAGAGCTGACTTTCACGTTAATTACTGCGAAAGAATTGTAGGTTTATAACCGTACTTTACGTGGACGAGCGATTCGTATGCACGCGATCCGTTATTTTTTTCACCGCTTTCGGCAATCTGCGCGGGATTAGCGTTTTATACCTCTTTTTACGGAAAACAGAAATGTAAGAAAAAAACGGAGAAAGAGAAAATATATCATACTGAAAGATTTTAATAATTTTCTACAAGAGAAATTTATTTGTATATGTTTAAATAATCATGCAAAAAAAATATGAATATGTAAAAGAGAGTTCTACTCATTCTTACTACTTCCATATACATTTTACTTCTGCTTGGTACCGCTATTCCGTCCCAGGACACGGGAATGTGACGCAGTCTTCCGGTTCGCGCCAATGCAAATACCGACGACGTTGCGCCGATAGAACGACGCGAGTCGCAAAAGAAGACATCAATCCGGTCGTCTCGGATCAGCGTGCAACGATCGAGGAGCCGCTCGTTCTCGACCGTCGTTCAGCATTCGTTACGACCGCGAACTACGCCGCGGCGGCAAACGGTGCCAACTCTCTCCTCTTCTTCTCATTTATTTCTTCACCCTTTTCTTCCTCCTTCTTATCCGCGCCTTAACGCCTTTACGTTCGCGTTCGCGCGCAAGCAAGAGCGCGAACGTCTTCGGCGTTGATCGCCCCATCGCTCTTCCTCTCTCTTTCTCTCTTTCTCGGGTTTTATGCCTCAGCTCTTTGACTAAGAAGGTTTTTGCGCCGGCCCCGCTTCGTTATGGCCTTCATATGAGTTATGCTAATTGAATGTATGATAACCAGCGACTTTAATTGGAATGTAACCGAGTTGCCGCGCGCGTCGATTTTCACAAACGTTTTACTGCGCAAAACTGATGGCCGAAACGCGACGTTGATCGTTGCGAATCGAACGACATAAACGACTGCGCGGAATTTACTGCTGCGAAGTAACTTTAAGTAATCTTCAAAGTCAATTAAACAATCTAGTACAATTTTTAAAATATTTGTAGATCACAGAGTATAAAGAAATAAAAGAAATACTTTTTATTGATATCTTTTTTAAATTTGGAATAAATTTTACAACGTGAGAAACTGATGAGACAGATAGTTTTTATCAACAGAGACATAAATTACATTCAAACACTCTCGAAAAAATTGATGAGTCATCCTACGAAGGATGAGAAAGTTTAACACGAGGGGAAGTGTAAAAAAAGAGAACATCGTTATTTAAACGGTCGCAACCCTAAATTATGCGCACAGATGGTGACCAACGATATCAGATCTATCGATCGCAACTCGTTCGTGAAATCGCGCGCGGCCTTGCGCGCGCGACGCGTGCGCTCTTTTTCCAAATTTCAAGGTGAATCCGTTTAAGAATAACGCGTGCTTGCACTGCATAAAGGATAAAAAAAAAGAAAAGCATCGAGAGAGGATGTGCCGCCGTCCCTTTAATCTCGCGACGCGCCGTTTGCACCTGGTGCTGCTACTTGTCACTTGGCGGCAAGCGGCTTTCTGAGGATCAACATTTGCATTCTCAACTAATAGGCGATCAAACTTCAGAGAGCTAATGATAAGAATCAAATGGTTGGGGAAAAAAATAATATATAAACCCCTTTTTATCTAAAAGTGCAAGATATCGCGAACAAATATACACACTGTGCCAGCTCACCCAGCGTGAAATGATGTCATTCGATGAACGCCGACGGTTCGAGATACTCAAATTATTTCTTTCTTGCACTTATTGCCCGCGTTTCGCCGTTTTGGCGGGGTGGTAAATTAACTCAGCAGGTGAATCTATGAGACATTCGAGGCGGGAGAGTCTTCGCCTCCGTCGTAAAAGAAATACTCTCTATATCTTTTTAACGACAACGCAAATAAAAAGATTCGCATGCCCCCCAAAAAAACGATACTCGCTCGTTTATTCTGAAAATCTAGAAAAAAAAGAAAGAGAGAGAGAGAGAGAGAGAGAGAGAGAGAGAGAGAGAGAGAGAGAGAGAGAAAGAGATAGAAAGCGAATAATCGCGGTACGATCGTCTAGCTGCGATCGTCGGCGACAAAAACGCGGATAATTGAGCCATTACACGGAAATGCGTAATAAACGGCAGAAGTAATTTTCCGAGTATCGAGTCGCTCCGTTCGTCGTGCCTTCTCCGCGCGCGGTCGGCTCTAAATTACCCCGTGTGGCTATCCGCCGTTTAAGTACGCCTCGGTAGGTATGCCGTGTAGTCGGATTCTCGCTTTTTGTCATCGCGATCGGAACGAATCGGGACCGTCGTTCGTCGTTCGTCGCTCGTCGGATAGCTATCAATTTCTACCTGTCTTTTTCCTGAGCGCGCGACCCGCTTAAGGGATGCTACCAGATTCCGATTTCGGTGCGGTTTCGACCGCAGTGTTGCGGTTCTTTTGTGGATCATAACTCGCGTGTCGCATGCGTGTCCCTGGGACAATGTTGCATTCGTAGATGCCAAGTGATAAACGCCGGGCGCAAAGCAGGTGAGGTATAATATAAGATGGTCGGCGCACGGCCGGCATAAATCCTGCGATTGTGCGATTGCAGATCGACGAACGCTCGTTACGAAGATTGGTTTGAGCGCCATCAGTCGCCTCGGGCGGCCCCGTAATCGACTTTGCTTCGTGATTCGTTCGTCGAGTGGCTTATTAAGAAGCGTACGTTAAATCAGCCGCTGATACCCGATAACGGCAACAACGATAATTGATTGTATTCGGTATTTTGTTGAAACTAGATTAGACAATTATTTAAATCGACGACGGCGATTACACGTCGACGTATGCGGATTGCGATGCGACTGGTGTAATCATTTAGCGCAGCGTAATCGATTTTTACGACGCCATTTAGCGATCGTGTGTACATTGATATAATTATGAAAATAAGATGCATCGGATGAAGCTATTACGATTCACGGCGCAGAATAAACAACTTTTTTCCGACAAAAACTTTTCTAAATTTTATGGTCAGCAATAACGCGCGATTACCGCAATTAAACGTCGGTTTGTGCAAGTAAAACGTACGGTTCGGTTAGGTTTAATGCTCGAATCGCACAAGTCGAACGTCGCACGAAGGCGAACGTCCTCCGGACAGCTTACGGCAGAATTGCCGCCGACAGAGTTGCGAATCAATTTACTAGCCAATAAAATACAATTTACATATGATACATGGTCGAGCGGACAGCATCAGCTGTTAAGTACATCGGCGCCCTAAATGAACTTTTCGATGTACTTCAAATTACATTCACCATGATAATTTAAATAAATTGACATTTATGATTTTTTGCGCAAAGTTCTTTCACCGATAAAAGTGCACAGACGCGTTCGCGTAAAATCGTGGATGAGAGAAATATTTGGCGAAAATGCAACGTCGGCCGCGGACGTTGTTGCGCGATGATCGTAAACACAGATCATCTTTATGGTTAATACATTATCGCGGTGACGTGTAAGTAATAATGTTTCATAGACGGTGCCAGATGCGCCAATGTCACACTCCATGGATCGAGCTATGGTGCTCGCAGCATGGGGTCCCGTAGGTCGTTCCTGTCGAGAAACCGCGGCGCGATTCCTGCGGTTCTCCAACGCACGTTCACGGTTGCGTCTGTGTGCGCGCGTGCATGAGCGCCGTGCGTGTACGATGCCATTATACGCGCGCGTTACTTTCCCGCGACGACCGCAGAACTACCCGCGATTGATAATTACGCCAATTACGCCATTAAAGCCTGTTTATACAGGCGGCACCGGATCCTCGACGAGATTGCGTAAAACGCTGCGAAACGCGTCGCGCATCGCTCTCCTTCAAATTTGCGACTGCTTATAAGTCGCGCAGAGACAATGAAATCTCGGACGGACTCTCGGCTGCGTGTGCCGCGACGCGGTGACGAAAAGCGACGAGTAAAAGAATCGAGGTGTTGCCGAAATTACGCGCATCGACAATACATTTTCTTGTCTTCGTTCATGCGCTCGCGTCTCTCCCATTGTCAGCATCTCCGTACGGAATACGCCCATCGAGTCATTGACACGGGATGATCTCGAAATTGCGCGCATCGTTTCAGGAGACAATTTCCGGGCGGAGCGGTCGGACGAAGGCGGAGGGAGTCGCTCCTTAGGCGTTTCGTAAGAATTTCGCGTCCGCGGCCGGATTCCAACGACTGGTTTTACGTCGAAACTGCAAATGGATCGGGGTCTAAAATATGTCGGCCCAATTTGCCGGTGTCTGCCGCCTCTGGGCCTGCCTGAGCGGTCGCGGTTGCCTCTCCTTGCTCTCTCGTTAGTCGCCCCGAGCTGCCCGCTTACACACGCGTGTCTTTCTCCTCTTCTCTCTTTCTCTCTCCCTTCAATCCATCTTCCTTCTGTCCGTCTCCTTTGTTCGGTACCTTTTTCTTCTCTCCTTCGCTTTCCGACCCGTATTAAGGGAAATGTATGCGGTAAACCTCTGCCTCGGTGAATTCGACTTTGATTGGCCGTGTACAGGTGCTTGCGCGAGGCGACGCCGGTAAGTACAGCAAGAAGGACGGCTTGTCGCTGATGGCAAAGTGTGTATGCGTGTCCCGGAAAATCACGGTTAACAGATTTACGCCAAAGTTGAATTGCGTGCTCGTTCGTAACAGGATCAGATTTAATATCGAGGTTAATTGCCATCAAGGAAACATTTCCATTCCGCAATTCCGTGAAATAAATTACGCCGCGCAGCAGGCGCATTTGTATCTTGAATTCGACAGACAATTCTCTCTCAAAAAAAAAAAAAAGTAAATATAATTCTTGCAATTGCATTAACTCAAACGTTATACGCGATAGAGAAAATATTTCTTACAAAAATTATTTAAGCAATTAAAGCGTAGACAAATGTTTCTATCAGTTCGGCGCTTGAAATATTCTAATTTACAAAGCGCGTTATTTGTATAATATCGGCACACAATCAACAGACACAACTCGATCGGGATCTTTCGAACATCCGATAGTAATCAATTCACGACGGATTTTTCACGTCGGATTTAAGCTCGAGCCTCACCGAAGCAAGAGAGCAGATGATGGAGATTAACTTTACATTTAGGTTGGCCGCGTGTGTATCGCTGTGATCTTCAGGCAGGCTGACAGTCACCATCAAACCACCAGATTGCACCGGCAAATTTTCAGAACTAGAAGGATGGACGATCATCCGGAGAGAACAGGGTGGCTTCATAAATCTCGCGACGCATGATCAAAATTTATTAAGGATTAAAAATCGTCTGATCTTCGCAATACTAATTAAATGCGATGACCAATCCATTAGAGAAACGACTGATCGCACACATGCAATCTTACAAAAAGTAAAACCTTTTATTTCTTTCGCGAGTAATTCGCATATTTCAGTTTGACACGCAAAATATCTGCGTAATTTTTTGCTCACTTTTATAGATTTCCAAATTATTATTATTTTATACGCATAATTATCGAGATAATAAAAAATTTATTTTTCTTTTTATAAAAAAACTACAGTAGTCAGATTTTTGCATGAATAGTAATTTTATAAAAATTCCTTCGTTTCGAAATAAAAAATACAGCACGCAATTTTATTCCTTCTTCAAAGATTCAAATATTTTGTCGCCAGAAGCAGTTTCGCTGAATTACTTGCGCGTCGTAACGGGCCCTTCCGTTCTTTCTTTCGGCCCCTACCATTTCTCTTCCTGCTGCTGCGGTCGCGATTGAGGAATTAAAATTGTTCGAACTCGCCATGCTTGCGGATATTTCGAAGTGGAAAGAAAGGAACGTTGGAGCGGGCCCGTGGCGCGCAACAAGGAGACACGGCCAATTCTGAAACGGGTGCATAAAGCGCGTTTTGCCGGCCGCAGTTTTGTTGCCGAAAGTGATTGTACCGGGACACACGTATACACGTCGCGAGAATCATCCAATTATGGCACGAGAAGAAATACCGCAGGCCTGATTGGATAGTTAAGACGTTCTACTCGCGCCTGCACGCACTCCAGCCGAAGAAATAAAACGATCTCCACATCCGAGCGAAGATACGAATAAAGTATCCGTGGAGCGTTCCACGAAATTGCGGTTTGCCTTCTGTAAAATCGTCGTCTTCAGAAGTCGTTATCTTTGCGAAATAACCGTCCGTTCGAAATAAGCCTCTGCGCGTTATCAGTGCGGATTTATATAGAGTACCGTTGCAACGATCACAATTAGAGGGGCTGAAAAGCTTTTCGCAGCTCCGTCGCCACGCATCACGCCGCGATCCAGCGTGCGCGAGCGCGTTAATTAAATTAATTGTGACGGCGAAGACGTCGGTTAGCGGCCGTTGCAGGGTTACGCGGAGCGTCTCTCGCCAGCCTGCAATTTCGCATCGACTCGCGGAAATGGCTGCAATTACAGCGCGCGAAAAGAAGAGACCGGCACCTTTATCGGTTGGTTAAGACGTTTTACCGGTCGCCCTCACCGGATGCTGAATCACGATCGCTCGTTCTCGCTCCCGGATGAGTGCGAGCAGTTTTCGCGCTTCGGTATCTCGTTACAAGTCCATGTAAATAAGTTGCAACGATCGCGTTAAACGCGGAAAGTGCCATCAGCATCGAGATCGGTCCAATTACCGTAGAGAATTGGAGGCTAATGCGAGCACCCGAGTGGAAATAAGTGATTTTCAATCCGCGCCGGTCGATATAGCCGGCGTGCAGAACGTTGCATTTTAATGCGCAACGCGCGAGCCGTGGAGAGCCTTATCGCTTTATCGGCGCGCAGCGCAATTTCAGAAACTCGCCCTTTCCTAAACACTTCGGCGCGGCGCGTATTCATTAGCGATCCGCGCGGATCGTAATCTTAAATCTCGACTCAATTCCGGATCGTTATCGATACGAGTTATGGGATTAATTATCTTAATTGTTCGACGCGACTGCGAGAGTCGTTTTATCAAAGTGCGACAACTTTGTATCAGAAGTAGTCGCGCGCAGCAAAAATCAGTTAATTAAGATGCGAGAGTGTAGACTGAGACGAGATATCTGAGAGCGTTTCTCTATATATGCGGAGTACTTTACAGCAGAGATTCGCCTAAAGCGTTGTAAAACCCCGTGTGTCGTTCTGCCAATCGATTGCAACCCGTATACAGTTCGCAACTAATTCGCAGCTCCGTCTAATTGACTTTCCCTCTTTTCGCAGCTGCAGATAACGCGATAAAGGAAGTATATTTAGCCTCAGTCGCTTCGATCGATTAACACAATCTCGAGCAAATCCAGTGAACCAAGTGACACAACACTTTCCCGACAATTCGTAATTGGCGTCTCGGTTCGCGCACTTTACCAGTTAATCGCGTAGTTCCTTTCACCGTCGTAAGAAATGACAAAAATATGAAAGATCCATGCGCGCGACTCTCGCGGCGCTTTAATTGCGCAACCTAATTAAAAAATCAAGAGCAATGGGCAAAAAATTTGCGCCGTTGCGCAAGCCGTTCCGCGAGATGTTCATTAAAATAGAAAAAGAAGAAAAAAGTGAGGGGGGGAAAATCAGTGGCATTCATCCGCGGTTTTATCGGTTATCTTCAGACCCAGAACTGTTGAAAAGAAAATCATCCAATTACAGACCGGTGTCTATCTCTCGAATCTTCCGGGAATCACTCGGGCAAAAGAGCGCGTGTACCGACTGCACGGGGGCTGAGCGAGGGGCGCTCGGCGACATGGAAGACGGGGGTGTTCAATTATTTCAATCGGGCGGTCGGAGCGCGGCGAGGGGTCGGTTGCGTTTGAAAATGGGTGTGAACGCTTCGTGACAACTTACACAGTGTTATCTGGTAGTAGCAGAATGCGCTGGTAATCCGCCGTTAAGCTCACGCTAAGCCGGGGATCCACGTGCCATGTGATATACGATACACCTCAGGGGCTTACCCTTAACAGCCAGACACAGTTGCACGGAAACGCAGCACTGCGGCTTATTCGATTCGGATGCATTGCGAGAAATGCATCTCGACGTACGTCGATCGATGGCGCGCCTTGGCGGCGTGAACCCAATTGCATTTTATATCCCTCCGTTTGACCGGCGGGATCCGAATTATCATGAAGATATGAGCCTCGGAACTGTAGTTCAAATTTTGACAAGAAGGTGGAAGACACACGGAAAAAAAAGTAGTGTCAAATCAAAGCTTATATACTCAAATTAACGCGTTCATTGTTTCGTATGTACGCAACAATTTATAATCTTCCGATAAGAATTTAATAATCTTAAATTTTAACAATACTATAGTCTTATATATATATATATATATATATATATATTTCCATTTTATAATGATCACTTGAAGAATACAATATTTAATTTTACTCTAAGAAAATCATAATCTTTTATTTGAAAAAATATGTTATTTTCTATCCAACATTTTTTCTCTTCCATTCAAGAAAATTATTCTTAAATAATAAGAATATTTTTTTCTTGATTGAACTATATAAAATGACTTCATTCAAGCCAGTTTTCTTCGTTTAAAGCAATATAATCTCATTTCAAGATTTTCAATAAAGATATTTTTAAAATAAGAATATCTTTTTTTTCCGTGCAGCTAGTTATTAAATTGTAAAGATTCAATGTTGAAATAATGACGGTGTGACATTGAAAAAAAACTTTTGAACCCAAAAGGTTCGCGCGATAATGTTCCCCGATCCGAGTGAAGTAATCGACGCAGAAACTACCGAGGGGTGCGTAGAGAGTATCGAAAGGGTGGCGCACAGACAATGCCTGTAGGGGATCGTGACCCTGGCGCGTGTCAGATCGATCTGCGGGAAAACATATTTAGAATGTTTACGCTCGCATTACGTACCTCGAATCGATTGTGCTCTGCGTATCTTGTGAATACAACGGTGCTGCGTTTTCTATTTCACTTTACGATAGTCGGAAACCTCGGTGGTCGATCATAAATCTTTCACACGTCGGAAAAGAAATAAACTAACGTCATTATGAAATAAGGTTGCGTCGGATAATTCTACGTTACTAATTCTATTTGTTCCCGCGGAGAAAGAAAGATATCCTAAATCATACGTCGCCCCGCCATATAATTTCAGAAGTAATCAACGGCACTTTGGAATCGTGTCGATTTCACATAATTTTCATCATTTCAATCCGCGCGTTTCGATAAAAGGCGAGCTCGACGAATTTGATTTTGCGCAAGAACCGCCGAGAATTTTCATAATTCGCCGGCCATTTTTACCGGTGCAACGGCTGCGCGGGCACGAGATCCACTCGGTTGACGACTACAATTATGAATCCACACGCGGGTAGGTATTTCCAAATACGTCGTGTGTGGGACGAAAATTTCAGGTTTCTCACGCGGGCGCGAGCGCACATTCGCGTTTCCTCACCTGTATTTATTATGATGTCTTCGAGAATGAGCGCGTTTAATCGCCGAACTCGACGAAGGTATCCTTCGTCGTAAACTCCGGAGGTGGTCCTCCTCGTCAAACGATCGCACACGACTGAATTATATAATGACGAGCTATCAACATGTCGAGTTTATATTCTGTTTTAATGATTTCACCGCTTTTCCTCGTTTCCCGTACACTTCTTGTACGCTCACGCGCCAACTTTCTACGACTGTAAATTCGCCACCTGGAAGATTTTTTGCGCCCGACTCGTGAAGGCTTCCTCTCGTTCGTATTTTTTTATCAACGTTATTGACAACTGTTTCATTGAAATTATTAGATTCGAACAAAAGATAATTGTTCCAAATGCTCGTTGATTTGCGCGTAAAATAATTTCACACTTATTTGAAAGAAAGAGGCGCTAAAAACAAAAGGAAACGCACAATATTTCTTGCCCTAAAATCGCAATAAAATAGAAATTTAAACTTTTTCAAAGAAATAAGTATTCTTCTTTTCTTTCACTTTTCTCCGTCTTTCGTTTGATTTGCAACCTTTTCCCTCGCCTTCACCCAGAGGTCTTTACGCTTCCTAGATTTCTCGCGAACTCCAGCTATGCGTGCTAATTTCATGGGAATAATTTGCAAAGCATTACACGAGTCCTGCAACAAAATTGCATACGAACCGAGAGATGCCCTCGAACGCGAAGCAACGGAGAGTATTACGAAAGGTATGCCGGCATAAAGGCGGAGAGGAATGAGGTGAGAAGATCGAAGCGAGTTTGAAACCTTTTCATTTGTTTTACTGTGCCCTCGGGCGCGATCGGTATCGATAGAGTTATTTTGGTCAGGCGAGCACGAGGGCGATTGTAACAAACTGCAAAATGACTGCAAACTCGAAGATGCAAGTGCATCGAAATTATATTTTTAAAGCTTGTCGCGATTTTATTAATTATATTATTTTCTACGTTTCATTGTAAAATCGCGCTTTACTTCTATCTTTATTTATAACACTGCCGACGCTACTGTTGCAATTGTTCGCGAAAGCGGATTAATAATTTTGAAATCAGACCAATACCGTGGCTGTCTACACAGTGTCGTACGATTCTCGAGAAGAGACAAAATCCGCGGCGCGGGCACGTGTGTGACCACATCATTAGGACCACCCTTCGCGGCTGCGGTGCATTTTTTCGAAAGGTGTAATGGCACTTCGTGCGTGGACCATTTAGCCCGGGCCCGGGTGGTCAATTGTCCCAAGGCCCGGAGGATGCGACTGCAAATGACACCAGGCTCAGAGCGCGCGCGCGCGCGCGCGCCGCGCAACGCAAAATTGCAACGCTCTAAGCGAAATCACCGCCGCTTCGCACACCGCCGCGAATATTCGCACGAATCTTCTCCCCTGCACGCTTTTCTCTCGTCGAACAACAACGTATCGGCGGCGGCGGCGGTGGATTTCGGGGGCCCCGACGGCCCCGAGGGGGACGCAACGTTTACGGTATTTATCGGATGAAATAACGAAATAACCTGCGAATTGCACGCGCGGATAACACGCCGCTGATGCAACAATGACGCCTAACCGCTAGCTGCCTCGCACGCCACGATATATTACAAGGCGCTTGTAATAATGATAGTAATAATATTAAAATAGCATCGCTAATGATCTTGTATTACGGGCCGCTTAACAACTCGCTCCGCGCCTTGGAAGAAAGTAGCAAATTTTTAGATTTACTGTGTGAAAATGTTTCATACGCTGCACTCGTGCATTTCGTGATACGTATATGTGATAAGATGTTCTTCGTATACAGAGTGATTTTAACGGAACTGAACACTTTGAAAAATTTATTATTTAATAAGTAAGAGTTCTGCGAGACTACTTCTTCGAAGGAATTACTTAACCGATCAAAATAAAATAGCGATGAATAAATTTTTGAGAGTGTTTACTTCTTTTTCAATCATCCTGTTTTAACATGTTTGCACAGTATCTGCGCTATTTACTTCGAATCATCTTGCGTACGCTGGCACATGTTCAGTTTATATCTTATATAAGCAGATCTATGCAGCTTTCTCAATAGCTTTGACTGAAGAAGCGAATCGTTTTCACAGTCAAATCTAAACGCAGACACGCGTCGCAATGTTCTGCGTGACGAAAGTGATGCTCGCAGTAGAGATCTCGTTGATTTTAATAAGCAGGTCGATCGGTCTCGTGCTCTCGATGGAAGCCGCAAAGAGAGCGCACGAGCAGAGAAGGATTTTTCGACATAACCATAGTCACGGCACGTCACAGATAATGGCTCTTGAAATCGGTGCGTTCCCGTTCTTCTTTGGGGTACCGCGGCACGAACGAAGCGAACGGGATTACGGGAAACCTGTATCTATACACGGACGCGAAACGCGCGAGCGTTCGGCCTGCAACGCCTCTCGTCGGTCTCGTCTCGTCGAGAAACATTCGTTCCCCGACAAGAGCGATCGTACGACACTGCCAACTTGGCGATATCCTGGAGACAAATCCGCATTCCTCGCCACGGAGGATGGCGCGCAAGAAGCCGTCGTCGTCGTCGTCCTCGCGGATCGATCGACGCGGGACAAAATGATCGGTGACGACAATTTGTGCCTTTGAGTGACGAGATCCCGAACGCAGTCGCGGCTGACACAACGATTTCTTGCACGGCACGCATACACAGATAAAGCGAAACCTCTTTTTCCTCTGTACATTGTACAACGAAGAAGATAAATCTAAACGCTCTGCTCGAGAAATACTAATCGGTTTGAGAATTAATCACTGCTGTAAAAAATCGATCCGATCGAATCGACATATCAGCACTTTTGGATTTGCCTGAAATACCGCTGATTTTCTACATTACACCTGAAATCGGCATTGCGCTATTATCTTCACTTCGCGTTTCTAAGTCGCGTCCGTAGCTGATTTGCATATTTTTTGCGCCGAACGTCCGTCGCGTCCGTCGTGTGCATCGGATCGCGCCGAGAAAACATATATCGCGATGGGGGGATGAGAGGACGATTAAATACGTCTCTCTCGCGTCTAATACCGGCCAGACGCCAATCGTAAACGTTGCCCCAAAATTTATACACAACAAATCGCAATTACGACCGGAGGCACGTGTGCGCCCGCCGCCATCGGGGCCTCAATCAAGCCACCGGCCCGCCGCGTTTCTCTTTCTCTCTTTCTACGTGGACACGATTTACGAGAGCCATCGGGTACGGGAGACCTCTTAGAAAGTCAATGCGAAATTTCAGGGCGCCGCCTACTTGCGCTTAGATTGGCCGGTAGAAGCGTCCGATGCACCTATTACCGGCAGGACAACGCGCGTCTTCCCCTTTCTCGCTTCGTTGCCTTTTTGCGTGCGTCCGTGTCGCGCGGACCGGGATTGGGATAGAAAGAGCGGAGAAGAAAGGAGACCGAGGGACCCGAGAGAAGAAAAAAATCGGAGGGGGAGGAAGAGGAGCGCGCGCTTCGATCTTTGCCTCCGAGGGGACAGTTGCCGTCGCCTGTGCTTCACCTGCCTTTTCAGAATCTAAGCACACGAAATCACGAATGCCCATTAGCCATCGCGCCTAAGTGTGTCCGGCAGCCCCCCGATCGGTCTACGTACAACATGACTATTACGGCTCCGGGTAATAGCGCGGTCGCTTCGCGATCATGGGAAACTAATATGAAGAACTAAAACTTTGAATGTCAACGAATTTTTCAACACGAACGAAAAGAAATCGACACACTGCGCAAATCATAATATAAGGTGATATGTGAATCTACCAGTTTATAATTAAAAATGTGATACTTTTAATTGACAATTTTCCGCCCCGTGTGATCGGCACGCCACAACGCGCTAAAGAACGAGCGATTTAGCGTGAACATGTAAACATCAATTATCGTGTACATGCTGGCAGATTATTGTGCCGCGTAAACAATTCAACTTTCTCGCCTTGGCGTAGTCTTTTTATTCATCCCGCTTATTATTGTCCATAATTTTGAGGAATAAACGAATATTCCAATATCATATTTGATAAAATAAATAATCGCGTTACATATTATTTTCTTAATTCTAAACGCTACTGATAATACAAATCACGTCACAAGTGAATTTTCAAATAATCAAGACGTTTAGATATCGAACTTAAAATCCGTGAAGCACGCATGTGTTCTGCACGATGAGGCACGTTACGAAAAGTGCAGCTATGCTTTAACGCGCACTTGCAAAAGTGCATTATTCTTCGAGCCAATTTGTGTTACTAATTGATAAAAATAATTAAAATAAAAAAATTAATATTGTTATTTCCATCAGCCGTCTACATGAGAGTTGCAAAGAGAAACCAAACGCGAAAGAGGGAACAAAATACAAGATTAAAATTAAGATCTATATTGCATCCGACCTATACGCGTGCTCAAACACGTTACCGAACACAATAGCTGCCGATCACGGCGCTCTACTCTACATTCGCCACACTTGTCACACCTGTACGTCAATGTCGACCCCAACTAAACCAAAACAATTGCAAAAAGTCGAGATAATCCATTATAGCCTCGCGCCCCGAAGAAAGGAGTCAACATCTTGGGTGTCTCACGCGCGATAACAGTCGCCGAAGACAGCGGGTTGCCGATGCGTCGGCTTTTCGACGATCGGACGGCTCGATAAATGCACGCGCGGTAATACAGAGAGTATCGCAATCGGGCGACGTTGTAGACGTGTCTACTGTATAATATACCGCGAGTGCTGATCATAGGTTATCGTATATTTAGGCAGATGCGACAGAAATTGAACGTCTTCCCGGCCTCCGATTTACGGTGCATTCACCGTCCCTTCTCTCTCTCTCTCTCTCTCTCACTCTTCATCTCTTTCTGAGGTCCCCTATCGCCCTTCCGATCCACCTCTCCCTTTATCTGTCGCTCCCCATCCAGCCTCCTACCGTTATCTGACGCGTCGTTGTCGTCGTGTGGCGGCCACGCGACACGTATCGGACACGTATGAGCGTGTATCGACCTAAGCGTCGACGTATATATCGGCACTTATATCGACAGGCAGGTCTAACTGGGTTACAGAATGCATTAATGCGCACGGACTCGATTACAAGGCAGGCGCGATTGATTTGGGCCCCGTGCACGCCGCGGCGGCGCGAGTAATTTGCCAGATTGAACGTTTCCCGGCCAACGCGCAATTTAAGGATTCGTAATTGCGAGTTTAAACGGGTCCTCCGCCGTCCTCTCGGAGCGGTGGCGTTGCGCATTCGCGATCAGCGACGCTTGACGCCGACGAGACAAGCGTACCGAAGAGTGATCGTCGCAATTTCTTCATTAGCCTTGCAAATCGCAATTTCAAGGATACTTTTTCATCCTCCGTGTCAATTATTTAATTACGCTGAATTATTTATGCCAACATGTATCATTCGTACAATCACACGCGGCGAATTATCGCGGACAGTTTTCATTACATTAATAATATAGAATTGTATACTCAATATCTAGAATTATCCTATCGTTGTCGTGAGTGAAGGATGCAACTGTTAGCGCCGAGAGTGTCACAGAATCTTATCATGACCTTGCGAGACGTCGTAATTCGCGCAAAATTAGAATAATGACACTTTCAAGGATCGACATTATAACGAGCACGTCGCCTTCGCTGCACGCGCTAATCGGCACTTGTACCCTTCAATTTCGATAGAATCTTGTTTTACGATGTTCTAATTGGGGGTTGAAGTCCGTTGAAGAATTGCAAAAGACTAGTTAAAAGATGTTATACGATGGTCAGAGAGCCAGGACGGAATGCAATATAAATTGCAATAACTGGAAAGTCTGACATTTTTAAATCTTGCAGGCCGATGCAAACCTTGTATCCTGATTAATTTTAAGGCAAGGATAATGAAGAGAGCGGTGTCGACGACCCGCAAAAATTTCGACGGCGTCTTGATCGCCCATCCGACTGCGTTGGCGCTGTCGAGATTAGGCAGGCACTCTCTCTTTAAGACCTGTCTGATGTATAAACGAAGGTAAGAAGGTAACCCTTGATTTTCTGCAGTCTGGCATTACTTCGGGAATTCGAGCAAGAACGCGGCCGGGAATTTAATCGTTGCATATTATCGCGGCTAACTATCTACGCTGTCCGCCGTAATCATCTCTTAAAAATCAAGATATCTACATTACTTTGACAACGTTAAACAACAAACGAACAACGGGCGAACGAACCGCACTCTAATGGCCAACCGTTAATGATCTTTTAATTAGACCAAAGCGCGGCGGCGGTGCGCTATCTCTTCCACGAAATTACAGGGCTGTGTCCGTAGGGACGTGACCTCCGCCCGATCTTAAATCAAGCCGGTGCCTAATTGCCTACGATATATTTTATATCGATCGCCTCCCATGCATTTCCGATCTATCGACCGGCGCGCGCGCGCGCGTTTACAGCACGCGCCAGTCAGGTAGGCGAGCTAAAAATTTTTGGCGGAGAAATAAAAGGATGAAAGAAAAAAAGGACACACCGGTACACGAAAAATAAAGAAAGCGAATAGCTACACATGCGAGACGAGTTCGCCGTTCTCGACTGCACCTGATGATGCGTACCGTGATCCCGTGCGCCTCTCCTCCATCCGTCCGCTCTCGTCTTGCTGCCCTTTTTTAAAACCCGTCGCACACCTGAAATTTATCTCGTCCCGCCTGAGACACCGGGCGGATCGGTTCGTAAAAAAAGTTTCGGTCGCGTAAAACCGCGCCGACCGCGGCGTGGCATTTGAACGTGCTCGCGATCAATTAGCACATCGACACCTCTTCGCCGGCTCGCGGATTAACGATTTCTCGATCTGTCTGTCGGTCTGCTCGCCATCTGCCGCGCCGTCGTTTCTCTTTTTATCGGCGGGTCATCGACGTCGCTCGATTCCCGGACAAAAGTTAAATCTCTATCTCGTTTCCCAGTGCTCGATCTTCGCCGATTGAAAGATGAGTCTTATCTCTTGCGCGCAAAACATTGGCGACTCGAACAATCGGTAATAGACGTATCGTTCCGGATACGGTTAGACGTGCCACGGTAATACACGATAATGGTTCCGCGGCAAACGAGCAGTTTTCATCATTCCGCAAATCCTTGCCGGAGACGTCAGAGAGCTGCCGTAAATTAAGATTAAAGACGTTTCTCATCTTCGTGGCTTCCCCCCTTAATGACGGTAACCCAAGCCGGATTACTCTCGATGGCGTCGCTCGCTACTGTTACAAGCGCGCGGCAGGGGCTTACGAGTTAATTACAAAATTACTCCCTTAGGATTTTAACGGACTGCGTGAGGAGAGCGCGAGGAAGCGCCCGCGACGTGATGAGTTCGTTAACGCTAAACCACGGACGAGGATAATGCGAATCAATGGCCGCGTAAAAATCAACACGAATACGGAAATCTCGATGGGCCTCGATAGCAGGCTTGCGCAACCGGAGCGCGATAGCGCCTCGTGTGTCAACCTGTGAGCAACACGTAACGATATTAAACGTCCGGCCAGGAAATCGCTCGTAAAGATTAATTAGCTCCCTTAATTGACGGTTATACATCGCGCGGTGCGTAAAAGTGCGTATTTTATTATGACTCGATCAATCATAAAAAATCCGACAAGCTTGAGATCGGAGTTTATAGCTTCTCGCTTCTTTACACGTAACGTAAAATCGGGGTTTAGTGGCTCGGGACGCTGATAAACGAGAAAAAATGTGATACGTTGTTTATTTTAAGTGCAATGTGGAAAAATGTATACACTTAAAATAATAACACACGTACTTGCAAGCTCGTACTTTTACTTCATTATTATCTAATAACATATATACATGACGCAGCCGGCGGATATGCAATTCACGATTCCCCCGTTGATCTTACTTTACTTTATATCCACAGAGGTTTGCTCTTGTTTACGCGAAATTAGTCGCAATGGAATAGCGTATTAAGTCGAAAATTATAGCCTATCTATCCGAGCGCGTTCTATCCGAGCAGGGGTCAGAGCAGATTATGGCAATTTTCGATCGGTATCTTCCGATGCTTTCGAAATACCCTGTAAAAGTTCTATTCGGAGAGATGTAATTAATTTGCGAGAATATCTATAACAACAGCGTTAACGAATCGAACGAGATCGACTCTATCGCAGTTATCTATTATAGAACGCGCATTGTTAGATGCATCATTCAATTATTGTTTATTTGATACGTGATTTCAATATGCACAAAGTGTAGGCTATTATTTCTAATTGCTTGCAGCTGCATTCTGTCTGCCACCATATTTTATTAGACTGCTATTATATTTTGCAAGTATAAAATATATAATATACTTGTATAAATATAATATTTCCACAATGCTAATTAATCCCTTTAGACTTGAAGGAGGAAATAAACATATAATAATAATGCTTACGAAATCAATTGCGCAAGATTACATTAAGATTATTGTCTTATAGTTTTGTTACATCACCGACAATCCCGGAAAACTTGGCTCGAGAACAAAAGGAATGAATGCATGACGCCTCGAATAATATACCGAGCAGACATCGCGGAAAAATCATGTTTTTGTGCGGAGAAAAGAACTAATTGCACAACACGTCGACATGTCGTAACGCCTGTGACACGGTTGACGATCTACTACGAAGTGGATACGCTCGGCATTAATGTCACATTTTTCATGACAACTTGTTATACCATATTATATATTCAGATATATAAAACATAGTTATCAAAATATGAAATATTAACTAATAAAAATATTGATTGAAAAGCATTGATTGAATGTCTATCGCAGTATAGCTGCAGGTGCTCTCAAGCGAATAATTTCCCAGCAATTTCTAAACGTCGTCGAAAATTTATCAAATCGCCCGCGGGCTTTCCGGCAAGCTCGCGTGATCGGCGACACCGAAACGATGCCGGCAATTATCCAGCGACAGATTTATTATAAATTTGTCTCCGCGCGGCGCCCGGAAAATAAGGCAGCCATTGATCGCGGCACGAATAATGCGCACACGCGCGGACCGATGTCTCGTTTCTAGGACAGGGACCTATACGCGGGATTCTGGCTTGCCGCAGATACGCGACATCGTTGGACGCCATGTTCTTGGTAATTGGTTATCGGATCGGATGGCACGATCGCGGTTGGCGGCTGCGGCAGCGGCTTCGTGCGGACGTAACATAACGGGCCGAAGTCGTGCCGATATGACCGACCGCGCCGTTCGTCGGAGGTACGACATAATCGCGACACGTTGTCGACGCGCGCGTAATACGGCTCAAATTACATGTGCCGCCGAACGCGATAATCGTTGCCCGCAACAAATAACGGGCCCCGAACTTCGGCGGCCCGCCCGTGCGAGAATGCGCGGCGAATTTTCGGCATTAGCGCCGACCGTCGGAGAAAGTCTAGATGATTATTATTTCGAGAGATCTACTCTCTCGAAACCAATCGGAAGAATCTCTCTTTGAAAAGTAAATACATGAAATACGGTTTATGCGTCATATAAATTGTGAAATTGGTTAATTTTACATACCGTTTTCCCGTAATCATAATATTACGAAACGCATGTTGCGAAATCTGTTGTGAAAATCGTTGTGAAAACGGTTCCTCGCCGACAATTACACGTGAAATCGCGAAATAAAATAGAGACGCTCCAATGAGAAATAGGGGAAAATTTTTCAAGAGTCGTCTTGTCAAGCGCGCGCTATTAATCATACTACGACAACGATTTTCCGTCATCATCTCAATTTGTTAACAACATGTCGCAATGCGCGCAGCCGGGGACTCGTTGTCGACGAATCCGGCGTGATTTGTGCGATTCGAGTTAAGCGTGCACTTTCATCTACTCTTCGATGCGAGAAGACGAGAAAAAAAAAAAAAAAAGAATCGGCGAGGCGAATGTGCTCGCGCGTCGCGCATATGTGCGCCGAAGTGAAATCTCCGTGACTATCCTGTCGAAGGAACGTAACGCGCGCGCTACCCACTTGAGAAGCACTCGCGATATTCGACTCGCGCTTGTAACGAGTCAGCTTTCTTCGATCGAACGCATTACTTCCGAATATGATATTCATCGACATTTTATATGTAAGACCGGGAAATCGCAATGATTCTAAAGAAAATGTTCCAGCACGAAGCAAGCTTGTGTGTAAATTCGGGTTATCGGACGCCGCGGGATCACAATAGATCAATCTCTACGATCCGCTGTCGTAAATTGCGCGTTTGGGAAAAGCGAAGCTTTAGGCTCACTAAAGTCACTCAGTCATCGCATTAGCCGCGGCAATGTCTTAATGGGATACAGTCGAAACTGCAGGCTATGCCGCGGCCGTTGTCCAATTGCACGGTAGTTAGAACGCAATTAAAGTTACATCATCACTCGCTCGCTCGTTCGCTAAAGGGCCTTCCTCTCGGCATCGGCATCTCGCGTCATCATCGTCGTAATGCGTCGTCGACCGAAAAGTCTTCCCGGAACCGCGCAGGTGCGCTCACCTTTCGGCGACCCCGTCGCCGCAGGTGCGGCACACGGCTTTTCACAACGAGGGGCAGTGAATTTTCACCAATGCGTTCGCGACAACCGTGTGACGTTCAATTATCGTTACGCGCGACCATCGTCCCTCTTACTTCCGCACCGTGTTCGCATTTTCGATAATAGCGTAGTGATGATCGGCGATTACATTTCTAACGTAACGACCGATTGACTGATTAATCCATCATCAACATTGTCGAAGCAGAACGCTGATATTACGCCGGTGTGCAGTAAAAATGACGGTTACCAGGCCAGTCCGAGCGCGCGGCATTACGATTCTCGAGGATCGCGCGATTATAGTCGCGTTATCCCTCTCTCGGCGCCGAGGCCGGTAGTTATAAAGCCCAGCGAACGGAAGACGCACTTTTATCAGCGCGCGATTCTCGCCGGATATATCATACTCTTTTTTTTTTTTTATCCGTACTCGCGTATCCCGCCAATTAAATCATACGGCGGAAGAGCTCGCTTTACGACGCGGTGCCTTGATGTTGTTATTACTCTCTGCCGGGCGCAGCTTCCGAGCAGAAATTCCGGGAGGCGCCCCGCCCGTAACAACGCCGAAAAAGATGATTAATAACGCCCACGGCCAGCGAAGCCCCGCGTATATTACGCGTGCGAATCAGTCACACGCCGCTTCCCTCCAAACTCGCGGAGTTCGTGCCGGCGGGACATTAAGTGTGCAACTACCGGCGAGCTGACCACGTACACCCGTCGGCTGCACGGATGTACTACACGTCGTCAAATTTTGGGGAAAGTCGCGTCGCGCGCGTGCTTCCTTTCACTTTTCCATCGAGCACCTCGTTAGACGTATTACGATTATTATGGACGAGGCGACTTTGCGTATGTTACCGATACGCGGAAAAAGAAGAACAGGTTTCGTTAAGCCGCATCGGAAAACACGCGACGCGAGTGCGCCGCGTGCGTGAGAAGTCGGTTGTTAATAACCGGTTAGCAATTAATAAAAGAAGCCACTGACAGGAAGGACACGCGGCTCGCGTGTGAGCCTTAACAGATTTGCTATTCATGTTCACCGCGAGACTTACGCGATCGCAATATTTTGTTCAAGAGCACACGACCGAATCCGGGTAAAAAAAATATTTATAAAAAAAACATGGCAGAAGAAAAGAAAAGAACGCGAGGCGCGTCGTAGAAAATGCACGCTTCTCGCTCGGATTCACGCCTCGGTAGGCCCGGCCGCGCCGTGGCCGCGCACGCAACATAAAAGTTTCCAATTATAATGCACGGCATGATACTTCATTTCGTCCGTCGTCAATTAAAAGCCACGAAACGCCCGGCGGCGGCGGCCATCGCTACCGAGTAATTTGCGCGCCGGTAGCGATGGAATATCCCCTGCGAGAGAGAGAAAAAGATGATTGGAAGAAAGAAAGAGAGAGAGAGAGAGAGAGAGAGAGAAAGTGCAAGCTTATTAACGAACGTTCTACCGCGGGTCTTGTCGAGACAATGTACCGCACTGAAACGTAATAATCGTGAAAGAAAGAAAGAGAGAAAGAGAAGTGAACGTCTTCCGATGAGATAATTGCGCGCATTAACCGTGGTTGCGAAATTCGCAAGCGTAGTACACATATTCGTCCCGACTGATGCTAATTAAAATTTATAACAATTAACCTTTCATCAAAATAATAACTTTCATCGGCCGAAATTAATGCATTGCTTTTTATCAAAGAAGAAATCTCAGACTCGCATTCCGATGAAAACTGATAAATATCTGAATATATTCTTAAAAGATTTTTAAAAGTATCTTAAGATATGTATCGCGGCATTAATTTCTCCTATCTTAATTTCCGAGATCTCAAACGATCACGGAAGCGTAATGCGCCTCGTTTACAATGTCAATTGCGTAATTTTCTCACATATCGCTTGTATTGAGTCGCGCCTCAATTTTGGTTAATGCAAACTTAATTAATGTCATTATAGATCAATGAAAGGTGGCCGAATAGCGGCCCCGTCCGGTGTATTTATCATCTTTACCGTAATATTTATCGGAAGGGACACGAATAACGAGGCGGAAGGTCTGCGTGTAACGAGCATTCGCCCGCGAAGCGGGTACGACCCTCGGGGATGCTTGAGCGGCGATTAATCGTTAAAAATTGCGGTCTATCTTGATCCACGATCGAAATGTGCGGCGCGCATGCGAGCGACCGTATTAACATACGGCATTAGGTATTCCGCATGCGAAGCTCGCGCTTATAGCAAGCGCGCGGCACTATTCGCACAGCTTTACTTGGATTTCTACAGTAATTACACGCGCGTAATGAGCAGTCTCGTGCGCCGTCGATACGGTTAGCGCGAAAGCTCAGATTGCAAGCCGGGACAAATGGCATCGAGTGATAACGTTAATGACGGTGACGTCATGCCTAAAATCGCATAGAGCGCAAGATGACATATTTTCGACAGTTCACGAGAACGAATAATCGTAAGGAAAAGAAAAAAAAAACTTCTTATCGTATCTTATCGGTGGAAAAGAATTGATGAAAATAATATATTAAACTGACACGCAAATTATGGACTATAAACCCGTTGACGATTACGGCATATGCAAGCGATTGGTAACATATAAAGCCTAATGGAGCGCGACGAAATAACGCAAATACCGTAATCAGCGTACATAACGAGCAATTAATTGATTTGACCGATGTCCGTATAAACGAAGCAGCGTGAAAATATACTGGCAAACGATTTCCGTGAAATTGTAAGTCTCCCACTTGGCGTTATGAGCTCTCACCGGTGATCAACCGTGAAAAAGCGCGGCGCAGGTACAAGGATACCGCGCTGGATTCGCCTCTAGCGACGCGTCGCACATGGTGGCTTCCAATTTTTGTAAGCAAAGACGGAAATCACGGTGTTGCACATTCGCCGACCATAACTCGCCGCGGACGTTAACTTCCTCCATTTACTTCGCAATCGACTGTTCATATCAGAGTAACGTAGAAATTTAATATATTTTATTTCACCTACGATAAGTGTAAAAAGAGAGAGTAATTGTTGTATATAGTAATAGTGTAAATAAGTGTAATAGTGGAAATAAATCCACGTTCGCAGACTATCGCAGATGTTATATTTTTTCATTATTTTTTTTTTTTTAAATCCACTTTTTTATATATTTATATGATTTCTGTTATAATAAAAATAATTGACATTTACTAATCGATATCTACAATAGTTTTGTCCACCGTTATCTTTCAATTAATTTTTTTTAAATGTGTTATGATATTGTAATTATTATATAATTATGTATAAAAAATTATTATATATAAAAATTAGCATATATAATTATATATATTCTATTCTCTCTGTAAAGATCGAAAAAAAGAAAGAAATAGCTTCTGTCAAATTCGTCTAATTTAAAAAAATTGTAGGATAAAAATTGTTCTTTAAATAAGGCACAGAAGAAAAATTGTGCAAACGTTAATAATGCCTACGCACATCTGTATGATTTGCATCGAGAAAGAAAGTCAATTCCTTGCGATGAGTTGCATATTAGCGGATATTTAACATTACGAATTTGAGTAGGTCGAGCAGGCCGAACTTTAGGCTGTCGCGGAACAAATTGGCATGCGTGTCCATTTCCTGAACTCGCCCAGGTGGCTTTTTGCCAGTGTACGTGAAACAAGACTACATACGGATAATACAAGCGACGAGGTGCAGGGAAAGTGCTAAGCTATTATAGCGCGGGGTATATAAGGCTCAGCTTAGAAAACGAGGCGGTTCAGTTGGTGGTCATACGCCACGCTAAAACATACGTGATCTGGAGAATGAATATTAAGGTGAGTTAATTTATCGATACGATCGATGTGAGATTAGATATCGCACTAATATCGGCATGAAATTTAAATTATCGTATTTATGGAATTTCGCTTCGTTCGCCTACAAGCTCGTTCTCGTTCGAAATCAATGTTTTTTTTATCATCATCTGTTACTATTAATAAAATATTACTAACGTGCACAAGTTTATCTGGGAAAATAGTGTAACAGGGAATTAATAAATATCTCCGACGTAACTTTAGGTTGCCATCATTTTGGTGGCGGTGGCCAGCCAAGTTTTATGCGCCAAGATCTCAAAGCAAACGGAGAAGAGTTCGCAGGATGTCAAGGCGGAATCGACAGAGAAGAAGACGGAAAAACGCGGGCTCCATCACAGTTTCGGTGACTTGGGCGGCGGCGGCGTTGATTTGCACGGCGGCGGAGGCGGCGGCGGCGGCGGCGGCGGCGGCGGCTACGGCGATGAGCACGAGCACGTGAAGACCGTGACAGTCGTGAAGAAAGTGCCCGTGCCGTACGAAGTAACGAAGCACGTGCCCTATCTGGTGGAGAAGCATGTGCCGTACGAGGTGAAGGTCGGCGTGCCGCAGCCCTACACCGTGGAGAAGCACGTGCCCTACCCGGTGAAGGTGTTCGTCAAAGTGCCGGTGCCGGTGCCGCAGCCGTACACCGTGGAGAAGAAGGTGCCGTACGAGGTGAAGGTGCCCGTGGACAAGCCCTACGAGGTGAAGGTATACGTGCCGCAGCCGTACACGGTGGAGAAGCACATACCCGTGCCGGTGAAGGTGCCGGTGCCGCAGCCCTACACGGTGGAGAAACACGTGCCCTTCCCGGTGAAGGTGAAGGTGCCCGTGCCGCAGCCCTATCCCGTGGAGAAGCCGGTGCCGTACGAAGTGAAGGTGCCGGTCGACAAGCCGTATCCGGTCCACGTACCGAAACCGTATCCGGTCACCGTGGACAAGCCGTATCCGGTGACGGTGGAGAAGCCGGTCCCGTACGAAGTGAAGGTGCCGGTCGACAAACCGTACCCGGTGCCGGTGCCGAAGCCGTACGCGGTGCCCGTGAAGGTGCCGGTGCCGCAGCCGTATCACGTGCACAAGCCGGTGCCGGTGCACGTGCCGAAACCGTACGCGGTGCCGGTGAAGGTGCCGGTCGACAAGCCCTACATCGTCGAGAAGGAGGTGCCGGTCCCGGTCGAGAAGGAAGTACCGGTGCCCGTTAAGGTCCCGGTCGCCGTGCCGGTGCACATACCGAAGCACCACGGGGATCTGGGCGGTGACGGTGGCGGCTACGGTGGCGGCTACGGTGACGGTGGCGGCTACAGTCTGCACTCCGGTGGCGGCTACGATCTGCACTCCGGCGGCGGCGGCGGCGGCGGCGGAGGCGACGGTGGCGGTTACGACGTGCATTCGTATCACGGTTGATCCTTGCGACGACGCGAAACGGACACGCGAAACGAGCGTCGGGAAAGCGTTTCTTCTCGCTCTCGCGTTCGCAACGTAATCGCGCGCTTCTTTGCAGATCGCAATACTCTTTCGCCGGACCGCTTTAGCAAAATCTTCGAGAAGCAATCTCGGGAGCTATGTACAAAATTTTAGACGCTTGAGCAAAGATTTCAGTGTCCCGAGATTAGCGCATTGGGAGGAATATGCGGGTGATAATTAGCTAGATTGACGAGTTCATCGACGTATCTCTTTGTATTATATTTCCGGAAATAATTGTAGCAATTATTTCGACCGAAATATTCTTAGGTTTTATATTAAAGTATAGATGAAATATCGACTATTCTATCGGGTCTTCTCTTCACCGCGATAACGAATCGCGCATATCATTAAATTAGCACATTGAAAATCCAAACAAACATTTTCCGCATACACAACTACATTTCTGCATTCGAAAAAAAAAAAAAAAAAAAAATACGTAACTGCGAATACGAGTTTCAGCGAACATTAACGGCTTAATATATTGGCCTGCTGGCGCTATATTGGCTTATTTGCGACAACCCGTTATGTCCATGCGTAGTATTGCTGTGAAGTATGTTTACCATACTCAGAAACGTTGTACCTAAGTAAGTTAAGTGAAAAATGGATTGTGCAAAGAGTATCTTTTTATATTAAAAACTTAATAAATACTCTGTCTATTATTCCACCTCATATTTATTGATCCTTATCCTAATAATCAAATCTGCGATCTAAAAAAATTCAAGATTGCTTTTCTTTTCAAGATCGTGCAAAGTGAAATAATGAGATAATACAGAGAGATAAGATAATTCATCCATTACGATGCGAAATGCGCGAATTCATGCCAATTATATCAAGCATGCTGCGCATATAGCGCAAGTATACATAAATCAACGTCAGGATTCACTTTCTCGAGAGAAAAAAATTTCGTCGACCACTAGCCGAGCGCGAGTTTCACTTTTCTAAATTTGTTGGTGCCCTAGGCAAGGAAACGTTACACGATTGTTGCGCGTCATACTATCGGAACGTCAGCGACGCGGAAAAAAAGACGAAAAAAAAAAAAAAAAAGTTGACCGGAGTCCAAAAAGTACGATTCAAGACTCGCTCGTAAATTATAGCGACCCTTTCCGCGTTCGCCTTCCGCTCTAGCGAGCACGGTAAAAGCGCGGTATTATTGACGCTAGCCTCTCGGGAGATCGTTAAGTTATCGCCGTGTTCGCTTTTCCGGTCGTCCGACACCGCGCGCTTGTAAAATCACGGGTAAAAAAAAAAAAGAAGAAAGGTGTATCTGCGCGAGTCTGACTCGCGAGACAGAAATCTGCATGGACTTCCGCGAGAGCACTTTCGATTCTTAAGCGAATCTTAATCCTTATGCTCGACCGCAATTAAGAGCACCAGATACACGCGTCGCGTTCAGGAAAGCATTACTTTCTCCGTCGAGCCTACCGCGCACAGATCATACTCCGACGCATATCTACGAGGCATCCAGAACTATCGCCACTCCTTTCACCAAGTCGATCTTTTCCGATTAAAAATTGAAAGATCGTCTCGCGGCTTTCAAATATTCAAAGACGCGAGAACTTCACTGTAATTTATACGAGTTTTTGAAGTTATTTTCATTTTTAACTATTAGGTTAGGTATTATTAAGCTAATATTCCATCAGCCTCCGTTTATTAATATTCCGTCGAAATAGAATTCACCTTAATTCACTTTAATTCGTTTAATTCTATAGCGGATATTCGTCTCCACGAAGGTGAGAAATAAAATATTTATGATGAAATTAGGTCGGCCACATTAAACGAACGTATTTCCTATTTCGTTACACAGGATGGACAGCCGGCTTTACTCAGGTCTCCTATCGATATTATCAGTTGTCGCCCCCGACTTTTTAATTGAAATTTGCGGAAACGTAATTAAATACGAATAAAGATTAGAACGTCCGCTGTACGTTACATGTAAAATCCGCCGAACGTTTCACCGCTTCTCTCAGGCGTCTGTTTAGTTGCTAATAAAATCTTGGTTCCGTGTCTATTTATACGAGGCAAAAAAATCATGGCAAATTGCTGTAGTATTATGTATCGAACACGGGAGAAATCGATAATGATGCAACACTCAAAAGACCACCGCAAAATCTCTTTCCCCTCTCCTGTCGCGATTAAATGCAATTTCTAATATCGGATGTACTTAGGTAGCGTGTAATTAGAGCACGACGTAACGACCTAACGACAGGGGATTAGTTAGTGGTGGATAAAACGATCGCGAAACGGTAAGCGCGATCGTTGACGTGAATGTGTGCACGTGCAGTGCACGCGTGGAGAGACCGCACGCTTATACATTGGGCGAACGACCGGTGCTCTCCGTGAAAGTGAAAAAAATGGCGACGATTCTGCGATGCGTGAATTATAGCCCGGCGTGCATAGGTATCAGCTCTTTCCTACACCGAGATGCCGCGTGCACTTCCGGTTTTCTATCGGCGCTTTGGTAATAGCAAGGAAGAAAGTTTCCTGTGTGCACAACGCACTCCTGCTGTCTCGTACGCATCGTATTTCGTTTGGCTGACGGAAGAACGAGAGAACGCTCTTATTTCCGGATTTGCATAATCGTTTCATAATTCGGTGCGCAATAAAAACGAATTATCAATTACTGTATTCAAAAGTAAATCTTTTAATCGCGCAGCTCTTCGAATACTTTTACGAAAATTAGTAGCTATTAAAGTGAATTTTTAACGCGAATGTTTGCGTCGAAATGAAATTAAATAACTTATTCGATATTAAGCGCTGGTAAATAAAAATTTGCTCTACATTTTCACTCGGCGCTTAGATTGAAAAGTCATTTCTGGCAGGGAGAGATGCTTGACGGCTTTTCCGTGACAAAAGGGGAGCCAATCGCGTAAACTAGAAATTTCTGCGCCATTATCTACTTCCACTCCGACGTTCCAACCCCGTTCCACGTTTGTTCGGGGAAGGAACATAGGGCGGGCCCTCTTATCCGTCGTCCGCTGCGGCGGGTGTCGGTGGCGCGACTGTGAAGCGAAGGCAATTATCGTAGCGAAACTTGCAACGCGGCAGCGCGCGCTTCGAGAACGACGAAGCTTCGGCTTCGGTGTGTGGGAGTGAGTGTTTGGCGTCTGATACGACGGGTCAGGTCCCCGGGGATTCTCAGGGACTCAAACGGGACTATCCCGCTACCTCCCTCGCATCGCAGTTAATTACCAGTCCTTCTCAGCCGCGCTCGAATCAGCCTCTCTTTCTCGCTCCGTTTCCCTTAGTCTCCCTCGTCGAACCCATATCGCTACCGCCGCGGGCGATCTATCCTCAATAATCCACGACCGTACCGTTTCGTATTGTTCTGGGTTTCTTTTTCGGCCGAAACAGTTTTCGCGAAAACGCGCGCTCAATCGTTCAACTGCATTGCGCAGTGAGGAACAAATGATTTTTCATAGATTCTAAACTGAAGAGATTATCTGTACGTTGGGCTTTCAAAATTACTTTCCTCCTGTGGCAAATATCACTTTTTTTTTAAATATTGATTTGTTGAAACTTAACATTTACTGCAAATGTTCGTAAGGCACGTGCTAAAAGTTTCTACCAATTATTGTTATTAGACTTTCACCGCTCTTAAGCGTGCTCGAGAGATATAAATCTTAAACGAAGCGTTCCTTAAGCGCAATGAAAAGAACTGGTATATATTTGCAAAGTTTTTTTCTACGCGACTAATGGATTCGATTCGTGTAATATACAGGATGCGCCAGGCATGGCACGACAAAAATATATATTCACACAAATTTCAACAGTGTTACACACACACACACACACATATATATATATATATTTATATATATATTGTATATATATATTTTTTTTTTAAGAGTGCAATCAATAGGCGACAGGGAAACCCCCCCGTGGGAATCCAAGCGAGCGAATCGTAGCGGGATTGAACGCTTGAAATGGAATAATATCCAATAATCTGGCAGCCGAGAGAACGGGATAAAAAGGGACGTTTTATCGGGGCATCGCAGCATCCAACCAAGCGGTGCCCGACCATTTCCGCCAAGCTCTCGGAGCCATTCCGCCCCGTTCTCGGCTAGCCGGCAAAATTAATTATTGATTTCGGATACGCGCATTCAGTCGCGGCGGACGGCTTTTAATCGAGAACGAGCCATCCGTCGCACACCCATTTTCGGACCGCTACGAGTTTAACAACGAATCGGTCTGGAAATGCCCGCTGTGTTACCACCATAGCTCGTGGCAAAATCGTTTTTGCACCTCTCATATTGTTTGTTTCCATTCTTTTCAAGTTAATTTTCAAGATACTCGACGTAACGTCAGATAAAAAATACATTATAGAAAAATTTATGCGACTAAAACGCAGCTGCGTTATATTAAATATCAATTTGCTAACATGACTAACATGACTCTTGAAATTAAAGTTTATTCAACGTTTGTCTGAACGCTATGATAATACGAAAATAAGTAAATAGGAACAATATATAAAAATACGTACAGGATTTTGGAAGAAATAGGAAGTATAGGAAGTATAGGAGTGTCTGGATAATTTTCTTGGTTGACTGTTCATCCGTTGAGGGAGGTAGATGGCTGGGACATTGGAAAGGAGTTACCAGCTGTTGGTCTCACGAGATCTTCTTTAGACACATTGTTGAAATCTATCAACTAAATCAAATAAACCCAAAAATTATATTGATACATTTGAATATATATTTGAAATATGTATCAGCGAGTTATATTTTATTTTTATACTTGAATACTTTTTATACGAAAGGAAGATTATAATAGGAATGCAACATGAAATAGGAGTCTATTATAAAATTCACCCTATGTTTTCTCTATTTAATATTTTCTTCCTAAAGATGATAAATGAAAGTGTTAAATATACAGAAATAAAGCATTTGTTGCATATTAAATGGAGATATAATTTACAATTATGCTCCATGTAAGAAATTCGTTTATTCTCCCTGCAACTCGGCGTAATGACTGTCCGTAATAAATTGTACACATATGATAAGCTTTTAAGCGATATCTTTAATCACCTCCTGTAATTCCTCCTTCGAGAACATATGAAACAATTGGCCGGGAGTCATCGTCATCACTTCAATATTAGTATTGTTCAATTTTTCTTCCATTACTTGCTTCAATATCGTCAGCGCAGCTTTCAGTGCTTCCTTCAGTGTCATAGACTGTAATAATGATATTCTACTAGTATGCAATATCAAGATAAACGAGTGCATAATTCAAATTTATCCAATAATAAATTTATAGTAAATAGTATATAGTACAATAGTAAGTTAACAATAAATTACCTTATGATACACCTCTTGAAGATTTTGTTGTGCTCCTTCGCTCCCAGATCCTATAGCTTTAGCATCAAACTGAACAAACGTACCAGATGGATCCATGTGATACAATTGTGGACCTTTTTCATCAATTCCAGCAAATAGCATTGCTACACCGAATGGTCTGGACATGGCAGTACCATCATCATCGCTATCCCCAAACTGTATAGCTAGATTAGATACAGCTTGGGCAGTGGATTCTACCGTCATTTTTTCGTTGTAAACAAACCAATGATTTTGGCATTCAACTCGAGCTCTATCAATCATTGTCCGCGAATCGGCCATTAGACCAGATGCTGCGCATCCTATATGTTTATCGATTTCTACAATTTTTTCTACAGTTGTCGGCTCCATTAAAGTTGAAGTAATGCGTTTCTCCACGACCAGAACCACTCCTTCAGATGTTGATATTCCAATGGCGGTCGAGCCAAGCTTTATGGCTTCTATAGCATACTCTACTTGAAATAATCTTCCTTCAGGCGAAAAGGTATTTACTCCGCGATCGTATTCCGAACGTGTCAGAAACATCTGAAAACAAAGAGAAGTTTTATAAAACCTCCAATATTAGTTTTGAGGTTATGTGCCATTATACATGACGCGAACAAATTAGAGCAATAAAATTACGAAAACATTTATTAATATACACAATCATAATGCATGGGAGAATGTTTGGATATTGATAGAAATGAATAAAAACTTGAACTAACAGAATAATAAATAAAATAAGTCACTTAACCAAGAATGACATAGCAAAACCATATCGAATGTTCTGTGAATAAAACTCCAAGTATCAAAACAAATATAATATTTAATACACTATGTTCTTGAACTGCATTATAGGATTACCTTGTAAATGCTTTGTCTTTACTAGAAGTGGAGTAAAATACAAAATACCGACTTGTCACAAACGCTAGTCACGGAATCGTGGAGTTTCAACAATTAAATGCAATGGTGGGGAGGCAATGGCGTACTGTTAGAAAATATCTTTAGGCGTATTTCTATTGAAATATATCAACCAGGATTCGTTCGACTGAGATTGGCTAGAATAATGTACGTCATCGCAAGGAACTGTACATATAAACCAACCATGTTCAACGACTAACCATACACGTGCTCTACCGATCTGTCATTTCACACGTGCGAAAAATCTAACCTTCGCGTACGGGAGAAATGAATCCAAGGAGAAGTTGAAGGCACGCCATAACCAAGTTGGCAATATTCCTCTAACTACACTTTAAAAAAAAAAGGGAGAAATGAATAGTGATGATTTATTAAAAATGAACACCAATATTACTTCGCAAGAATTACGAACAATTATAAATGAAGAAAATTGGAATCAATTATTAGAAAACGTCAAACCAAAGCATTTTGTCAAGCAGGAATCAGAGTGTGTATGAAATAACATTAATCAATAGATATAAATAATTTTATAAGATATAATTATATATGTTTCAGAGAGTTGCCTGATGCAAGGATTTTAGCACAGATATGTCAATTGCTCGTAAGTGAAACCGCTCCGGATGTGATTAAAATTTTATGTTTGAAATGTTTGGGAAACTCTTGCCTCGACAGCTACAAATACAAACAACACATTATGGAAAATATAAAATCTGATAATTATAACAAAAATTTATATAACAAATTATCTAAAAATAATTTGTGTGAGCACAAAGAAGACTGCAACTACCCACACGATTCTCACTTTCCTTATGATGGAGTCGTAAAATGGGCTGTAGATTATATTAGAACTCGTGATAAATCCAAGGATTCCTTGACTGACAAGGAATTGGATATCTTTAGACTCAGCATTCAATTCTTATGTAATTTATTTACATATGCATGTCCTGATGCAATGTCTACAGATGATAAAATTCTAACATATTTAAGTTGTGATGATTTAAAACAAGCTATTGTGTAAGTTCATACATAATGAAGTATAGATATATTTAATATTTTTATACATATTTATATAATAAATAATTTTTATTTTTAGGAATAGTATGCAGTGTGATCACAGACCTCTTGCCAGTGCAGCATGCATATATGTACACAACATGTTGAAGAAGTTACATTGCAATTATTTCACAAGTGATGAAAAGGATCTATGTTTTCAATTATTAATGAAACCTGTTAAAGAAGGTCTTGCATCTGCAAAGGATACACTGTTGCATCTAATGCATCAGCCAGATGTAACATTTGTAAATGTATACAATAGTATAGCGATAAGTGAGAAACTAGATTTACTTGAAATTATCTACAATGAACTTTGGAAGTCCTGGCAGTCTGATCCTAGCACAGTGCTCACAGATGATCAAGCTGAGTTTTTAGCGCTAACATTTTGCAAAAAAAGCGATCTTATTTTGAAAACTGAGGATATGTACGTAAATAGTGTAGATCCTACAGAAATTATTCTTATCCTGAACATTTTGGGACTCCTTACAACTGAACATAAGATTTCAAAAAATGCCAAATGTTTACTCATTAACTGCAAATGTAAGTGTGCTATTTATTTTATTAAACGTAAAACTAATACAATTTTTTAACTATAATTTTAATATATTTACAGATCTCTTAATGTCCTTACATATGATGGGAAAGGAATCGGACAATAATTTCACTCCAATAACGAATTTAAGTAAAGTGGCACCTAGTGCTCAAAGAAGAGCAATTAATTCAGCAACGAATGATGCTGGGACATCTGAAGCAGGAACAACAAAGTGCGATCCACAAGATCACCCTGCGTATGGCTTTAAGGCGGGACTAATACGAGTCATTGCAAATATGGTACACAAAAACAAAATGTGTCAAGACCTGGTACGTGCAATTACATGAATTTTTTGTTAAATATTCTATAGAAAAGAAACGAATATAAAATTTATCTGCTGTTGATAAAGAACGTTTCTTACTGATCTGTAACGTTTGATTCAGGCGTACCGTCAAGGTGCGCCTCTTACGATGCGATGTGGCCGGGAGAAGAATTAGAATGCTAGTTTGCAATATATAATAATCGATATGACAAAAAAGTTATTATTATATATAATAAATAGATAAATCTCGTTTATAAAAAAATAATAGTACATATAACTAATTCTTGTCCAATTATTATGCATTCTTAACGCTTATTAATTTAATAATAGATTTTTTCTTCTGAACATAATTGTTGTATTAATTTTTTTTTACATGCATATAATACTGTTCAATAGAATATGATGAATTATTGATAAGAATGTAAAGAATCTTGACTGTTACAAAATATAAATTTGGCTTTTGTTGTGTACTGCAATACAGGAAATCGATATTTCTGTCTCGCTGATTACATCTCGCGTGTGGATGATATGGAATACGCGAACAAAGGCCATACGCGGCCTGTCGCGTCAGACAAAACAAAATTAAGTATCCAGTCCGCCTCAGAGATGTAGCGAGCAAGATGATCGAGATCTGAGATACACGTTGTAAATTTAGCAAATCCGGGAGATGACAAAGACCATGTCGCTGGCATATTGACAGATAAATTAGTTAGGATGAATCAGAGCAGAAACACAAGCCTGCGGGCGAAATAGCAATCCAGCCTCTCAATGTCAAGGATGACATGTACATTGCCACAATAGTAGAATGTGTAGACGCTTTTTTGCTGATCGTCAGTTATAATATATGTTATTCGCTCGGAAATAATTATATTCCGCATTATTCAATCATGCGCGAACAAAGTGATATTCTTCGCATCACTGAGTCTCTTAAAAATAATCTGCGAAAAAATATGACGACATTAATGATCTGTTTTCAGTTTCGCGAAATAGATGGAATTCCATTGCTTTTGGATTGCTGTAACATAGACGCAAGGAATCCGCGTAAGTTATAATAATTTTATTTCTATTTATCGTCCGAGCTCTCTCTCTTGCCATATGTTTGCTTATAACGCTGACACAATTTCTACGCAGTTATATTGCAATGGACCATTCTCGCTTTGAGAAATGTGTGCGAAGGAAATCTCGAGAATCAAGAAATTATTCGAAGTTGCAAAAAGGAGGGCACGCTGGATAATTCTGTACTGCAAGAAATGGGATTGACTCTGAGCGAAGACGCGGATGGGAAATCGATTCGAATCGCTCCTTTGCGTCGCGATTAGGAAAATATACAGTCCTGAACGCGAACGACAACCTGTTCAATAATTATCGAACTATTACACGCGCGATAGCCGCTTGTATATCGATAATATCCTCGATAAGATACAATGATCAGTTTATCGGTACGCACGAATAGTTATTATTCTAACCAGATCGACTGGAAATGTATCCTGCTACACCGCTGAAAAACGACTCCGGCAATTACAACACACGATCTGTACATTAGACGAAATATGATATCGTATTGCATAGAGTGACATTTTATCTACATTCATGGCGGAATGATTTACGATACAATAAAAGCTGCTGCGAGAGTTGATGGTTTATTAGCAATTGCTAATGTAAGTACATTGCTGCTATCGCCGATCATTCAATTGCATACCGAAATGGGATTTATTCCCTTTAAATAACGATCTTTAATATTTCATTAATGCGCACGATAAGATAATTACTTCCTTTAGACAGCATTGACAAATCAATAAATAAATTTTCTACCAACAAATCTCTATATCCATGTTTTTCGTTCTTTCCCTAAAGATGGTGAAAATGGAGACGTCAGCATTCCTCGCTCGAGAGCTGTAGAATCTTTAATGTTGCGCTGTCAAGTGATGTATGTTTAAATAGATAATTTCATTAATTAATATGCACGTCTCACTGAATTAAATTCCCTCCCGCCTTCGCGAGTCCCGATTTAAGACGATAATTTCCCACGTCCGCGGCCGCATCTCGCCGCGAACAATTTTACGATGAAGTACGGTGACGTCCTCTCCGTAATAGGTGTTTATTAATGTCATCCGCGTGCGCGCGAGCAAACGAGGGAACCGTGGTGGGTGAGAAATCCGCCTGCGCGCACCGACCTGTGCGTTAATTATACCGGAAGTTTCGAAACGCACGACAGTTACGTTTTCCTTTCTAATGGAATTCTCCGGACGGGGACGACGGCGGTGCGGGTTTCCAGCATCGCGGTGCAACGGGATCAGATACTACTCGGTAAATAAATAATATCAGATAATTATCTCGGGGGAGTACATGTGTGTACGTTCTATTTAACGGTAAATAATGCGCGACGGCGTGCGCACGCATGAAGGATTTACGAAATGTAATAATACGTTTCCGGACGTAATACGCGATCTAATCGAGCATGACCAATCGCTGATTTACGGCGCGGTTTCATTGAAGAATAAAATTACAGATAGTTGTAGCCCGCGCGCGCAGGAATCTACTTTTGTTCCGTAAATATATGGTCCAGCGACAGCCGCCGCGAATATGCGCGATGCAATGATCGTTCGTTTCCTTCTTCTTTTTATTAGTTTCAATCGCAACAAAGGATAATAGATTCGTAACGTGTGAGTTATGTCAAGAGACACGGTAGCGTGTTTACGCGTAGCGCAACGAAAAGACCGAATATCTATACGCGAGCGCACGAGTTGAGAGAAGTCGAGATCATCGGATCTCAATAATAAAAGTTTTGAAATTATTTAATCCAAAAAAACTTGGTGCTGCTACACTGAATAACATGTTAATTAACGTAAAGTCTACTAATCTTTCATAGTAGTGTTTAATGTAATCGGTTATTTATATATAATATTATATTAATTTTAGAACATTTTGAAACGGAGCAGCGCCAAGTATTTTTAGATTAAATATTTTTTAAAATTTTTATTAAACTTTTTTTTTTTAATGTTTTTTTTTCATAAACATTGTATTAAGAACTGCTTTTTCCGTAAGTGTACAACAATGTTCCGCGTCTACTCGCACCTTTTCTTTTATTCCGAGATATTCTTGAAAGACTCGACTGCTCGACAAGCCACCGCTCAATTTCGCACGTTCGCGCATGAAAGCGGACGCATATTATACGCACCTCGCGTACAAACTTCGATAAATTGCTTTTGATTTAAATATCGGCCCATCTCACGAGCGATCAATCTCGAACGCGCGTAATGGAGAGCAGTTAACGCAAAATTTATCAGTTAATTACATACGCGGGTTAATTGCCGCGAGTAATTATTTCCGTGCAAAACGCGCTCTCAAACTGCACCTCGATGGCTCGCACACGCGCGTGAGACGGAGATCGAGCGAGCGGGATGGAATTCTTGCTGCGTGAACCACGCTGCTCGCGATCCTATCAATATATCGATAGAGGCGATTTCTCGCGGTCTTCTTAAAAAGAATATAATGCCTTTTGGAAATTAAGGCAAAAATGTAAACGGATTAAGGGAGCCTGAAGAGCTACGGAGAGGGATGTTAGTATTCACTATGTGAGAAAACATCGATATTTCATTTTTCGCAATTATAAGCTACGCCAAAATTACAAGACTAGACTCATCTATGAACCTATTTGCGATAAGAATCAATTGACGTAATTAATTGAATTCAATATAATACCGCGTTCCTCGGAAAAAATGTCCTCTGCGCGCTGAGGATTTCGTCGATCGCCAGCCTTATTAATATTCATAGACGCTGACGAGGGAAGCGTAAAAGCGCCCGGTCGTACGTGAGATCGCTCAGGTGCGTAAATTCTGACCGCCTCCTTGATAATCAACTCGTTGACGCAATAAATTCCGACGAAAGATAGTCGAACAGAGAGAGAGAGAGAAGTAGCCCAGCTCTAGCTAATGTTTCCTGTTTGTTCGAATTATACCTGCAAGTTTGAGTTATATAAATTGTATCGTAATTTTTTTTTAATATTACGTAAAATATATAAGATTCACGGGAAATGAAGGTCTTTCCTCCTCCTTCCAAGGAAAAATACCGAGGGCCACTTTTTCCAACGTCGGTTAACGTTAACCGACGATTTCAATTTGTTAATAAAATTGCTAACACGAATGAAATATGATCATCAAAAAAGAAAAAGATTTAAAATTTTTGTCACCTTTAATCAAGATATTTTATTCTTTATGTTAGCAATTCTATTAATAAATCGGTTAACGTTAATCGATGTTGGAAAAAATGGCCCTGAGAGATCTTACTTTTCGTCGGCATGATTTTACTTTATCGTTTTATTATAGTCGCCAAATAGAGCAGAATCGTGAATTCTAAGTGAAGGAACGACCTTGTATTTTTACAAGTCTATTATGCTGTTTCAGGAAGAATAAATCATTCCTTTCTCTTTTGTATTGTGCAGAGGCAACAATCTGCAAAAAAGCATACTGAAAAGCAATATATTACAAGCTTTAAATATAAGCTTAATATATAAGCTTTAAAAAATTGATTTTACAAATTGAGTCCTTTAAGAAAATGTTGTCTGTTCGTAAGATGCTACCTTTAAAAAAAAGTTGCAAAAACATGGCTGAAATTACAAAGCAAAAGAACACATCGACTTGATGGATAGATCGTCCGTAGATAATCAGTACGGCAAACGAACCCGATTCTCGTATTAATAGAGGCCGCGAATTGAGCTTGTGTCGGTGCCTAATAAGTCGCGGATTCCCTGCGAAAAGATACAGAGAGTCTGAACGGACTCGCGCGCGCGCCTACGCGAGACTCCTCTCAAAGAGCCGACGCAGCGATCCTATGCTCTCGTATACCTTCCATACATCGTATTCGCTGTGTACACGTACGAAAGAGTTAAATCGAGTCAAGATCGAATTAAGGATCTTGCACAACGTGCCGCACAGTTTTTCTTTCACCTTTTTAAAAATTTAGGAATAAAATGAAACAAGGGAAATGTATTTAAAATTATTGTAAGCTTTGAGAGAGATAAAATTTTAAAATCTACTTGTTCTAATTAAAAGTATACTTTAACGATGATGATGCTGGATATATCATCGTCGCTAGAGAGCACTGGGGAGAGGAAAATGGCAGAATGTATATGCCTAATCGTAAACGTAAACAGAGCTCTCGCGCACCGAGAGCATATAGACCGAGCGATGTGTTTTAACGACTGCCGCACACGGTGCATAAGCCGTAAATGTTACGCCAAGTCGGGGGATTCGTGTAATAGCCACTAAAAGTGAGGTTCGTCCCTTTATGGATCGTAAAGACAGAGATATTTGGAACGAGGAAAAACCGCCGGTCGGATTGACCAGACTCGCAGTTAACTTAAAGAGAGCGAAGCACAATTGTGTCTTATTTGTTAGATGCACCTGAGTGGCCTTCGGAGGTCTCCGTCAGCCTTATGAGTTCCTTTTAAAATCCTAATCTCTTCACAATGACATCGTGCGACAAACATCGCCTCGCACCATTTTTTCCCTAACATTTTTACCTCTATAGAGTCAAAAGTTTTATAAATTCTAGTGACATATAAAAAATATCTGAGGGATATTTCGAAATGTTTAACAATGTAACAGCCGCTAATTACACGACGCGTTTCAGTTTACTCGGTAAATTAATCCCCTTTCGATTCGGATACGCGCGCGCATTGTCCGTGCGATGAAAAGTCCGCTCTAATTATCCCGTGTAAATGGAGCCTCGTGTCGATTCCTCGAGAGACGGGCGCGAGAGACGTTGCTCGTAAACAACGACAATAGGGCCCTGCCAGCAGAGCCAGCCCTCATGATGGCCGCTGCGATCCCGTCCGTCCGTCCATCCGTCCGTCCGTCGAGTTAATTAATCGCGCCGAACGATCTCCATTGAAATGGAATCTGGATAAATTTTCCGTGCTGATGCTGCCGGGCTAGCATGTGGGCATTATCTTTACGACCTCTCAAAGAAGAGAAGAGACGTCCACGGGGGCAAGAGGGAGCAGAAAAGGGACGCATGCGCGCGATACGACCGCCGCCACCGCCGCTGGAAACGGTGCACCGAAACCAGAGAACCTGTTATCAGAGAAACAGTGGCTGAGACCTGGGCCAATTATCATGCAGACGAGACTCCGCGATCTCGTCTGCGAGAGACGTGTCCTTCTCGCCGTTTTCTTAATTTCGTCGACTCGAGTCTCATCCCGTGTGTCCCGCGCTCACGCGTGTTAAATCACTCTCCTTCACAAACGCGCCGTTTCGCCGGAATTTCTAATTAGAAATGGCCAGCCGAAGACTATAATTGTCGTAACCGCGATCTAGCTGCCGGGACGTGGGAGATTGTAAAGCATTGTGTCTGCGTTGCATGGTGTGGACAGGAATAACGGCTAACGTGACAACGCGTTTTGCGCGTAACATGTTCTCGATACACTGTGTTTTCACCGTCTACTAAATAGAAAAGTGTCAGGACATGCTAAAGATAGCGAGTAACTCGATATGAAGTTAAATGCAACCGCAAGTCATCCGAGAATGACTTTAAGAAAATGCGTCTCGTTTTGCCTCCGTTTTTTAAGAGCGACCCGCGGATGGAAATTACGGCGTAACTTATCAAAGATATTACGTGTTGATTGATCGGAGCGCGATGTGTTCTCCATCTAAGGAAGATTTTCAATTTCTCCGGCATTCGTGTGACGTATGACTGTACGAAAAGCCTGATGCGCACCGGTGATACTCGAAGAGAAAGCGCTGTCATTATTATCAGACGCAACTCAAGTGCCCCAATTTGTATCGCGCCGTTAAGAGGCGACAGCGATGATTTATGAAAACGGCGGGCATGTTAATTACCCGTCGGTGTGATCCATCGGGTTGGTGTCGTTGCATATTCGAGCGAGCCGCTGCTCCTGGCGAGCGGACTGAAATAATTTCGTCGGCTGTGATGAAACATGTGGCGGTTGCCTAACCACGATACGGCATAATGAGGGAGATCCGACGCTTGCTTCTAATGTAAGTTTCCGCTAAATCATATTTTAACCCTTTCTAACCGTAAGCCGATTTTTCACAGGGCTCAAAATTCTGAAGCAAAGCGTTAAAAGCAAGATTAGACGTACAACTTCAATAAGTTAGAAACTTTGAACATTGAAGAGGCCGATCGATAAGAACGTGAATAACCCGTGTTATGACTGGAGTTAATTACGAAGACTTGCAATTTCACATTTTCCATTTTCTTCGTAAAAATCCAATATTATATTTCATATATTTACTGTAAATAACCTCGGTGTTGCATTACCATACATATTCGCCGAGCGTTCATATTTCATACGTTTATTACGTTCGCAATTATCAGGTAGCCGTGTCAAACGTGTATTATCGCGCTCGAGCGCTCGTGATCTCTCAAAAGCGTCGAATCACTTATCTCGAATGTGCCCCGTCTGGCGTTTCCTCGCGCGAGACGACGGCGACGACGAACCCAGAACGCGGACCCCGAGTTCCGAGGCCGCGCTTGCTTTCGACGCCGTCATTTTCTCTCGTTCTCACGATCTTCCCGCGTCTCTCTCCACGCTCGTGTTGCTCCTCTTTCGATTTCACTCACGTCGTTTACCGTCTCCATCGCGTGGCGGCTCTTAAAATCATGTATTTCCGTGGCCAGCTAGGCCGGACTTTTTTCTCAGTTCGCCACGGAGAGTCTCGTTTCGCCGTCTGCGGCCGTCTCTCCGTTGCCAACCTTCTCTCTCTCTCTCTCTCTCTCTCTGCATCCTCTCTCTCGCGTTCTTCCCGTCCCTTCGGTCCCTCAACTATCTCTCTCTTACTCTCTCCGCTCAAAAAGCGCCGGTGTAACAATGGCTGCCCTCTAATTATCGGAAGACCGCGGCACTTTAAAGAGATCCCGAGTGCCCATCACGGGACTCCGTTTCGTTCGCTCCTTAAAATTTCTTTCTCCCCGTCCTCACACTCTCTTTCACTCTTCCTCGCACCCGAGACGTCGGTAACAAAAACAATCAACTTGGCGATCGTTGCTCGTGGAAAATTAGTTTTGTCTCGCGAGAGCATCCACAGCCGAGGCCGGTGCAACTATTGCAGTCCTCGTCCTCGTTCGCGTAGATAAGCTTCGTGTAAAGATGTAAAAAATAAGCTGATAGAAAGATTCGCATTCCAAAGTAATTTCATGATCAGAGAGATATTTAATTCATCTCCCATCGTACGCTAATTTATTTTCACATCCGCTAATTTATTATCGCCTACATGCTAATGATTTTCTGTCTGTTAATGAAAATATACTCAACGGTTGCACATTATTAAAGAATTAAACTCCTTGATCATCTAACATGTCATCATGGATGTATCTCCGGTTTTATAATTTTAGCTTCACCGATCAAACTGAGATTGTCGCAACGCGCTGCGCCGGTTCGCCGAGAACCACGACGGCGCTTTCCGGTCGGCGAGAAAGATCGTAGAAGGGAGAAAAGCCACGCCAATAAAGAGAAAATAGCGTGCCGCACGACGAGAAGCGCGAGTCGGAATGGGCGTAGCCCAAGCGAGAGCTCGCTTGTACCTGTTGCTCGTTGCTTCCTATTAAATACTCTCAGCCGACCCACGCTGCAAAGGAGTCGCTTTTGCTTGCGCTAGCAAGCAATGACTAAGAGTGCGACGGAGAACAATCTTTTCCACCCCTTCCGCGCGATTCTTTTTCTCTTTCCGATTGCGTCTTTCAACAAGCGATAGGTCGCACAGGAAGAATAGAACATTTGTGCGCATGTGTAATCGTAACGCAATATCCCACGTTTCCGGTTAAAAAATCCACTTATAAAATCCACGCTTTCTCGTGAATTCCGTGTCGGTTTAATTTACGACAATACAATTTCCGGCAGAAAATAGAAAATCGTGATAACGTTTCACGGTAACGTTTGTCACGTTTCCCAGATTAAATTTCAAGAGACGATTCGTGCGTTTTTTTTAAATGCAAGGTTACATTTTTTTGTCGAAATGTCGCTATATTAGTCATACGCTCTTTTTAGGGTGAACTTCTCAATTAACTCTTTTGTACCCCGTGTGTGTGTACTTTTTTTCGTTACATCCTGAGGACTGTTCGCCCCATCCTCGTTCGGATTTCGCCGCTTCCCCTATGCTTTTTGTCGCTTTTTTTTTCCTCCCGTGATATCTCTTTGTGCGTTTCTATTAGCGGTTTGTATTTCGAGCAGATGTTTCCCGGGGTACAAATGCGTCTTCTACACGAGCACCAGCTAGTTTCGGGCCTTTTGGCTGGTATTGTGTGTGATATAAAAGCTTAGAGTAGGCCCTTTTTCGAAGCCCTTAGCAACGACACCACGAGGAAACGTGTTTACTCTATTTGGGACGGGCCGCTATCTTAAGAAGATATAAGTGAGTCGAAATTTCCCGAGAAAGGGTCTCTCGAAAAGGTAGATTCTGATGAGTACTGATTGCTTTTTTTTATAAATCTACAAACAAAATGTGAGAATACTGAGGATACCCTAGTATTAAAACTGACTTTACCTGGATTTAGGACTGTATGGTGGCTACAAGATTTTTCCATGTCTCCTTTGTTGAAGACTTAGAAAAACGAACGCGTCGAGAAGGGTTTTTCATGAGCCATTCGTCTTAATAATTTCGGGTGTTGGTTCCTCTACTTCAACCATCGATCGTCGATCCAACGAATAATGGAGTCATAAACGACCTAATGCGGATGTAGGGTTCTTAATCCGCTGTACGGATCGAATTAGAGATTTCCAGATAATTTATCTAAAGGCGGAGTCAAGAAAACCCTTTAAACTTGCGCGCAGGTACGCATCGTCCGTTCATTTCTATCGTAATAACGGAGATAAAACGCCGCTTTGTAAAGCGCAACAAAGGTCGAATGTCGCGAAGTGGAAAAATGATATTTATAAAAAAATAAAATAATTGAGAAATTTATAACCAGAGAACAATAGCTTTTAAATACTAAAAACAATATCGGTATGTAAGATCTACTATAGCTGTAAAACGCGATTGTTTGTAAAACGCATAGTTCTTACTGATATTAAAAAAAAAAAAATCACCTTGTATTTTCCTAGCGCTGTGAGACACGTGAGGAGGCTCGCGGCGACATATCGCAGCAACACCGGTGACAGCATTATTACGTCGCATTGTCCGTGACGCGGTCGTTAATTAAATGACGATATAAATTATCCGCTATATCGTAAAGCTAATGATGTTCCATTAAAGCGCTACAGCGTGAAAACTGCGCGTTCGAAATTCACGGTGGGCTGTAAACATTTTTACGGTGTACGTTTGCTCGCCGCCCGCGCGGCAGAGCGCTCACGCGACGAAAGAAACGCAAAGGAGACGGTCGACGAGCAAACAAGGCGAGTATAAAACAGGAATTCACGATGAATCCGCATTGTCAGCCTCCTCTATCCGTCCTTTGCTCGTGTTTTATACATCCTGTATATCCCGATGTGCGGTCGTGACGCAACGCGGCTTCCGGCACGATGCTCGTTGCCGTTGACCACTTAATTGTATAATTATACACGAAATTATAATTCTTATCTCAGATCATAGGCAATTCTACGGGAACAATTCATAAATGCTCTCGTAAAAAAAAAATCCTATGTTCGCGAATGGTTCTTTTTTTAGCAGGCTGACTGTCGAATGCGTCACACTCTGCTCAGCCAGACATGTTTCCTGTCGTTTGTCTGGGCGCGCACAAATATAATGATAGAGCAGTATTGTCACAAATCACATCTGATGTCCGCTAACATCATCGCATTATACATTGTGCTCTAATTTTTACACGACAATCACATGTAATTTCGTGATCATCGAGAGAGGAATAAAGAATCGGGATTAATAACACGAATAATGGCATGCGAGTGTATACTTAAAATAAATGTATTCCAGCCAAAGGTGATTTCGCGCTAGATCCTCGTCGGAATCATGTCCTTTTTTTCCAAACACGAAGCTCGCGTATTTTCTGCAACGTTGCCGGGGGTCTTCGTGGTAGTCACCTTACTTTTTTTCTTTCTCCCCGTCTTGATAGTGCGCCGGATCGCACGAATGGCGACCCGACTCGATGAGACCCCCTTAAAACCGAAAACATATGGCGTACAATTACGACGTAATGATATATAATTAATGGAATTCGCTCAAGGGGCCCCCCTGGTTGTTACACGGCACGCTTGTTTCCTCGAAAAGCAAAGGGAACTGCGAGTCCATATAAACGGCACTCACCGAGATCCGTCCTCCGAATAAAATTCTCATCGCCCGCGTGTATATATATTTTGCCCACCGCATATACATATATATCGGCCGCGCATTTCGCATGCCACGGAACTATAAAAGGCCAGAAAATTACCAGAGAGTGCAACATAGTAATTTCCAATGTCACGAACGGTGATCGGAGCGGCACCGAGAACTTCACTGATTATCGAACATGTAATAAAAAAAGAAAAAAAAGCACTCGCCCGAATGTTGCGAGCTGTGTGTCTCGACTTGTTTATTATAAACAGTTATTTTAACTTTGGCACTCTCTCTCTCTCTCTCTCTTTCTCTTTTTTTCACCAAGTACCAATCATATATTCGACGCGGATTTTGAATTGCGACATTAACGATATATCGATTCGCTCCGTGCAACACGAGAGATAGCTCGGACGGCACCGTCATGATTCATTCCTGCGATACAGGCAACAAGGTCGTCACGAAGCTCATTCAAGTTAGTATCTCGAGCATTTTCTTAAGCGCGTTGATGTGTACGCACCACTTGTATATCAAGTTTATCTCAAGTCCACCGGATCGATCGGTCGATCCATCCACGAAACAAAATGCGCGCCAGCGATAAAATCCAACTTTCTCATGCAAATGTTGTATATCGCTCATCACTCATCGCTTCTTGCTCGTTATATAACGTTATATAACATAATTTATGTTTTGTCTTAATTTTTTTTTTTAAATAACAATCTTTAATGCTTCGCATGAAATATGTAATAAGAGAAATAACCGGCGATGCAGTTTTGCGATGTGTCAGTAATAAATCGCTCATTGCAACTATGATATCTCCGAGCATTAGACACGGCATTATCTCAAATTAAAGTGATCAATTCGTTCCATCAGTCTCGAGTGTGCAGCTCGTAAAGCTCTCGCGCTGTAATTTGCGAGGCTAAGCCCACGTTGAAGTTAATAAATTCAGGTACAATGCACAATGTGCTAAAAAAAAAGTCATAACGATGCAATATCTCGCTTTTCGCCGGGCGTAGGTGCGCGGGCAGTCAATTATCCCGCTTGCGCTGAATGGATTCAATTAATCGAACGATTTAATCCAGCTCTCGGATTGACGCAGAACGCTAAACGATTAAAATTCGCACTTTGAGACACGCGGTTCCCTTTTTTCACTTCATTCTATCAAGTATCCACGAGTAAGAGTCTTTAATAATCTCTATTGTATTTTGTATCGTCCCGAAATATACCGATTGTCCAATACGATTCGAGAGAATTGTCATAACTACAAATCTCTCCACAATTAAGTTTCTGTTATTCACTTTTGTGCTTGATTTATTCCACTTTGGCGCTCAAACGTGCTTAAAATCCATATTCTTCTCAACGTGGAAAACTGAAAGGATTGACCTCCATTTCACGTATCGTGAACTGAGACGGTAATAAGTGCTCGCGATTCTCTCGCATCGTCGCCACGCTATCCGACACCCGATCGAAGCCACGGGAAATGGCACAGACCCGCCGGTGGCAATTTTCACGGATATAGACATCCAACGAGCTGTAGCGGGCAGGTAATTTTTTCAAACTAAAGCAAAGCGAGATGGCCGGGGCGAGAGGATCAAAAGGATATAACGGGCGGAGGGAAAGGGAGCGGGAACTGGCGTGGAAATGAAACGAAGAAGGAAAGCAGAGAAGCAGGAAGAGAGCGAGAACGAGGGAAAAGAGCAGGAGAAAGACAGACAGAGATGGAGAGAACGAGAAACGAGAAAGAAGCAAGCGCGGGAAGCAAGAGTGCGAGAAAGAGCGGGAGAGAGAGAGAGAGAGGGAAAGAGTGCGAAACAAGGAGGTAGGATCGTAGAGGTAACATCGTAGAGGCTGCGGGACCTGATCCCAAAGGTAGGAGGACTCGGGTTGTGGCCGCGGCCAGTCCATCGCGGGCCCTCCTCTCGACCGAACACGAGCGAGCGAGCGTGCGAGCGCGCCCGCGTGCGCTTCACTTTCCGCCCGCTCGTTCAAATTCCCATGTGCACGCGACGCACCGTTGCTCATCGAACTCTCCGCCAGTAAACCCTCCGCCCGGCTCTGCCCGGCCGGCTGGGCTTCTCATGCCAGGAACGCACAGCGGCGTCGATAGCCGGCCGATCGCGGTGCCGTTGGTCGTCGTGGTGGTGGTGGTGGTGGTGGTGGTGGTGGTGGTGGTGGTGACGGCGATGGTGGTGGTGCTGGTGGTGGTGGTGGTTACCTTGGGCACCAAGTTGTACCGCACACCTTGCACAGTTACCCTCTGCTCCAGTTCCCGCACGCGGCCGGTGTTTCGTGCACGCGACACGACGGACGTCGGATCGACAATCGCGATGAATCTCGACAAGTCACTTGCGCGTTGAAAAAGTCGCTCGACAAAGTGTATCTCTCGTCCGCCTTTGTTTCGCGCGAGCGCATTCCCGGATCGAACCTCCGTCGCGCGAGAGAGGCGCTTATCGATCTCTGATACGAGAAGGCAATGACGTCTCCTGTGCGTGCGAACGGACGATGAGTAACGACGTGCCGCGGGCCACGGTCTCGAGACACGGTGACGAGTGAGGGAAGATGACAGCTTCCTTCGAGAGTGTCGATCTGCGGTGCGTACGAACGATCGATTACTGGAGCCTGGATCACATTGTTGGCCGCGAGACGGTCGAGAACGACAACGATCGATCCGGACGCCGATAAGACGGGCGAGCTGATCGACGAGCGGTCCGCCGCTGCCAATGCCGATCGCGCGACGCGCTCACGCGGACACCGAACCGGGATCGAACCGATCGTACGAAAAGGGAACACCGGACAGGAAGTGGCGCAAACGAGCTTCACGAGGGATATTCTTTGCGCCGCTTTGTTCGCGGCGAGGCACGGATTCAAAAGGACTCTGACACGGCGGAACAATAAGACAACGAGACAATAAGAACCGGTAGCGGGGCTTCTCTCTCCTCGGGAGGGTGCTCTTTGAGCGCTGGAATTCTTCGCGCTGGCTGTACGAGCGAGTAGCGGGAGCGGGCAACGGAAAAAAGAAGAGTAACCGCGAGGCGCGATGCGCAACGAACACGTCTCTCTCGTGACTGCCGGACGATCGATCACCGGTTTTTGCGGTTTGCGCGATCTCGCCGGCGTGATCTCCGCCGGTGGTGGAAAGGATCGTTAGGTGTTTCGCGCGCGCCAGTGCGACGACGATGTGCCGGCTGATAAATTCTCTCCGCATCGAAATCGTTAACGAGAAGACGACGACGACGACGACGACGATGGCGACGACGATCTCCACTGCGATGACAATCGGCCAACGTTCTCTCGCGTGAGGCCACAGAAGATCGTCGTTCCGCGGCGATAACGCGTCACGTGAATCGCGTATCTGCGATCGGACGATCAGGAGCCAATTGTAAAATACGCTCGATTATTAAGTACGCGCTGCGCTGATAATAATGGCTACTTGGTTTTCATTTTAATTGTCGTCTATTTGCTGACTCCGCGATCGACGCCCATTAGGATAACCGATTTGACGGCTCCTCCAGATAAACGGCATTCACGTCGGATTAAGATAGCCGACTTTCTAAGATCGAATCGGCCAGATCGCGCCGTTCATCTCGCGTCCGGCCTCGATCGCGCCTCATTAAGGTGAATCGAGTAAATCTTACTTGAAATTACATTCCATCGATACCGCGGTGGTCCGCTTTGAAGAGGAACGCGCTTAACGACTTTACTTTTTCATAACCGCCTGCTGATCGAATTCACGGATCACGAGCTTCCCGCGAGTCCGGTCTTAATTATCATTGATGGAAGCACCACCCGTGGCACGCGATACGCGATCGGTACGCGCGATTGGCAACGTATACGAGAGACGGTGCGTTCTCGCGGCCGCTTAGTTACTGCAAAGAGAATCTCTCTCTCTCTCTCGGAGAAAAAGAATATTTGGGGACCGTAAACACTCCGCGCCGCGCGGTCCGTCGCGGTACGAGGATGTTAAGCGTGCAAACACTTTAGAAAATCCAAATGTTGGCTCTGTAAGTTCGGCTCTTTCGCACCTGTCCGGTGCGAACGTGCGCGCGCGCGCGCGTGCGTACGGCTTTGTGCCGCCACGAGGTGCTAACGAGAACTCGGAGTGATATAGTGACCCGAAATCTGTGACGAAGAACTTCTCACGACGTTGTTCAAAGGAGACGCCGTGGTTGAGTAAACACCAAAGGCAACACCTTACATTGTAAAATACATTGAGAGATTGAATTTGTCAAGTGATAACGTGCGCGACGAGTCGCGCACAGGATCCGACAACGGAACGGGGTCGGTCCCGGTTTCCGAACGACGAACTTCCGGTGAGCGCCGCTCATTTGTCGCGCGACCCGCTGCCGCTGGTCGCGGAAGCGTAAAACTTTGTCGCGTGCACATCCGCTTTTTGTACATTCAATAACAACAAGGTGATTGTGATGTAAGAGATGCGTCGCGGTGATATCGCGACAATCGCGATAGCCCTTCTCATTCTTGGGCAGATCCAGGAGCCACGGCAAACGAGGTGAGAGCAGAATCAGGGGTAACAAATAAGATTAACGATAGATATATAAATTGGTATGAAAAATAAATTCTTAGAAATTAAGAGTTATGCAAAGATGCGAGAAGAGCTTTAGCAAACAATCGACTTTAGCTAACAATATATTTCCATTTTATCCGTCGGTGATCTCCGAGAGATAACGTGTGTTGCACGAACGTTTTCCGAGTGAAAAGGTTAATCGGATAGTCGCCCGAGGCTCAAATCTGTTCGCAAACAGCAACATCGACCGCGATTGCTATCCGCCGAAGAGACGAGCAAACGGGCCACGGATCAGAAGGGAGATTCTCGCGAGGTCGCAACACGCGTGACTCACGGACACGTGCTGAAAGCCCGTCACACCTTGTCAAAGTCGAATGTTCGCGCTGCCTTCGCGATAACATCCGACGGGCCGTATGGCCGTAATTAATTTAAACGCGCGCAACGTTGTTGCACCTCTTGCAAAAAATAGACATAAAAACTTCCGAGATCAAATAAAGGTTAAACTTTTCCTTCAAAAGTTATATATAACCGTTTTTATGACGCAATAACAACACGCGCTCGACGCTTTCGATATTAACAATTTCGTTTTATGCTAGACACCTGTGATATATGCCACTTTAGAAGCCGTTAATCATCTTTTTCCAAACAGCGAGACCGAACAATTCAGGAGATCGCTGATTGATATCGAATCAGCGATCTTTGATCGGCGCAGTAAATTGGCCGCGAATTGTCGGAACGAAAATAAGCTCTGCATTTCGCCACTTTATTGTGATACAGAAAATATACGGCACGCATCATCAGCACAGTTGAAAGTAAGGATACTGTTCAAGTATCGATATTTCGATTCATTCAAAGGTATCTTATTAGCACAAGTGTCAGGTAGAAAGTATCGATACATTATAGATTCGAATCACAATCCATGGAGCTCAATTAGATAGAATCGATGGCGATTAATGGAAGTGATTGGAATTTCCGCCGTAATTTAATACCTGGTTATATAAACACGCTAATGATTTAATATGCACAAGAACGGCCGTCATTCAAAACTAATTACGGACGCCGAACGAAACGAAAACGTTTATGTAATGCAGTGCGTAACGCGTGATTGCGGACTGACCGAATTTAATGTTATATCCGTACGAAACAGTCGTGGAGAGTGCTCGTTGCGTTTTACGAGCCGCGCTCCGCTATCGGGCCGCGTAATGAGCACGCTAAGTGGATGAATGAAGCGGCCCGACGCGGCGGATCGAGGCCGATCGAACTATCGTCGCGCGGCGGAAACGAGATCGTGCCGTCCCGACGCGATTGGCCGAACCCATCCCGCGCATTCGACGGGAATAAAATCACGGCGACGGAGTGAGGGAACGACTGAGTTAAGTTTAATTCCACGTACATAATTGCGTACCTAAGATATACAGCTGCATAATTTCACGATGGCGATAAGCAATCCGATAGCAGTTTAAAAAACTTTTGACAAAGTAATCGGCAGTTGTTGCCGAAGCGGAAAATAAGTGACGGAGCGAAGTGTTCGACTGAAATGTCTTTAACAAGTGCAATATTTTGACGCATTTTGTCCGACATGGAGTCTGTCGTCTCGCTGACTACGTTATAGATTATCAGAAATTAATGACGCGAGACAGAGTGGTGAGCGACAAACATTGCTGCAAATCGTGTCCTCGCGCAGATATCGCATCTACCATCAGAAAATGTGACATGACAGTTTCTTAGCTGATTAAAAAAGTAATCGCCGTTCTGGCGGAAATCATCTGAACTTGAAGACGGCGCATCGCACGTTTCCAGATAACGACCTCGGTGTGCTCTTTTTTTTCTTGTATTCAGTACAGATTATCGCACAACAAATTGCAAAGGCTTCAATTTTTTCCTGTCCAAAATGATTGCTGCTTTCGCTGTTAGAGACTGCTTAAAGAGACAACCAAGAAGTCAACGTTCCGACCGCATCACAATGCAGCATCGTTGAATTGATCATAATGCGCGGCCTACGTTACAAGACCTCAAACGCTGCACGGAGATTAGAAAGATAATAATCTCCCGACGCAACTGACGGCCATTCATCACAATCTATCGCGGCTCGAAATCCTATTAATAAAAGTGCGTCCCAGCTTAAACGCGCGATACTTAACGGAACGCCGGGTATTAATCTAAATTACGATTTCCAAGTGATCGTACGCGGGAAGCGTAATGTGCAGGTGTGAAAGGGTCCTCATCGATCACGGAGAGATTGTATCGTGTTGCCCTGAGCGAGATATCCTCGTTACTCCATGTCCACACACGTTAGAAATAGGAAGTCGATTTGCGATTTGGAAATAATCAATTTTAACATAGAGGTCTATATTCAAAATAATTGGGCGATAATACTTAATATTTTTCAATATTAATTTAAATAATTAAAAAGAAGCTTCCGCTTCTTTTCTACAGCGATATTAGAAATTCATGCGAATCAGTTTGGATCGATATAAATCTGAAGCCAATTTGAATCGATGCTCCGAGCCGAAGGCTTTGATTTCCATCCCTATCCGAAGCCGCACAACGCTCCTGCGAGACGACCGGTTTTTGAAAAGAAGCGCGGCCATGCGCTCGAGACACCCCTTGACGTTTACAAATAGCTGTGAAAGACTCGTACATTGTAAGCACCAGTAGGCATGCGTGTCACTTTCCGGCGCGCGAAGATCTCGCGCGCGCGCGCGCGACATCGGAACACATGTCGGATTCTATCGGCGCAAACAGGCGATCCGCGGCGCGGCGCACGAGAATCGCCGATCGTTTGTCTTCCGGCGCGATGGCGTGGAAATTGAACGATCACGTTGCGACCCGGAGGCCGAGCCGGGGGAACGTTCCCGCTGGCGCACCGTGGATCGGATTTAATATGTTTATGATAATGGTTACACGTCGTTCGCGATCGTCATGCGTGACGATTCACGTGTATCTTTTTTTTTCGTCCCGGTCCGCTGGATCCTTTAACGTGGCGCGCCCGCCTTCTCCCCGCCTTCCTCAGCCCCATTAAAGCTATTTGTTTAATGTATCGGTCGACGTCGCGATTAATCGACGCGCGCAATTTAACTGTAATGAATCCGCGGCGAAACGGCAGTCGACGCGCAATTACACGTACGAGACGGGGGTCGGCGTGTTTCGCCGGATTCAGTCTCGCTGATTCAATTACGCCGGGCCCCATCTCGTGCGGCGTGCTCGATGATCCTCGACGAAAGCCTCCGGGACGCGAAACAATTTAGTATCTGTTTAACACAATATATTTCCCCGCGGTTTACACGCTGCACTCGTACGAGGCGCATCGACGCATCGAGCCGCAGCCAAAGCCGGTCTGTCGCACCGCTCACAGAGAGAAGGAGAACGAGAGAACGAGAGGGTATTAAATTAAGATCCGACGGTGTTAAGGTAAGCCCGGGCCCCGTACCCGGGCCCTCCCGCGGCGAGAATAGTGGTAATACCATTGGAGTTCGGATCGGTAGTAGAGTTCTGTCTTCATCCTAGCCTGTGCCGATGGCGGTCGCACCGGCGCTTATTACGGTCGATGCACACAGGTGCACGCCGATCGCCGGGGGAGAAAGAGAGGCTTTGCGAAAGAACCTCCCTCGGTCTCGGCGCTATTCTGGGCGCGGATAAAGACCTGCACAGCCACTATAGGAGTTAATGGTTACAAAAAGCGACGTGTAACATGTATTTGCGCTGACTCAACATCGGCCATCGACGATACCACAAAGAGCTGACCAATGCTAAGAATTCGAGAATTAAATAGTCCCTGTCAAACAAACTTGAAAAGAATTTGTTCGCGCAGCATTGAATTCAATCAAAGTTGTTAACCATTGGCGTGCAGAAGAACAAAAGTGTAGCAAATTGGGCATAATTATTTTTATTCATTACGATTAAATTAAATTTGATTCGATGCAATGCTGGCGCAAATAAACGTCGCGAACTCTCTGCGATTTACAAAGACGTTAAACTTAATTTTTATCAATTAAATGGCTTCCCTTATTAGAGAAGCTGGCAGTGAGATCGGGGAATAAATTTCTGGCGAGCCGTGAATGTGTAATGAAAATATAAGTAGCGACGATTTGCCGTCGGTGCGTCAAACACGACACGATTCTCGCATCCATTCGCGCCTCGTCTCTCCTTGAATGCCGCGTAGAAACTTATCGCGGTCGTTCTCCGAGTCATAAAACTACCCACTTTCGCGGTCAGCGTAACAGCGCGCGCGCAGTAGGATCTTCATTGCGCGCTTTCGCAATGCAGATATGACAAATCTGTCGCGAAAGACGAGCGACGCGCAATTCCGCCTCTCCCGTAGATATTTCTGCTTCATATTTTATTCATTGAGCCGCATTAAGCCGCTTTTCTCTTTTATTTATTTATCAAACACATGCATTGTTCCGAATCGGAAAAAATAGCGTCTCTGTAGACTGTCGAATGGTAAAAACACGAGTAACATGCCTATCCGCTCGGAAGGATGCCAAGTATGAGAGTCCTCGAAGGAGGTGTTCCTTCCACGAGGCATATCGAATTCTGCGCGTCGTGCCGATCGATTCTCCCGTGGAATCTCTTAAGACAACGCGCCGCGCACAAAAACCGATACGGTCGTATCGAAGCGTGTTCGGGGAATCGCGAGAGAGAGAGAGAAGGGAGCATTCGAGGGAGGCGGAGGAGACGACGAGACAGGGTGAGGGCGAAAAAGTTTCGACGAAGATCCAATTAAAATAACCAGTAGTCCGGAGACGTCGGCCGAAGGAGACATAACGAGAGAAGCGAAGGAAAGAGAGACAAAGGGCGAAACGAAGAGTCGCGGTTATATAAAGGGCTCGTTCTCCGGGAGGGAAAGGTGGGCAAGGGTACACACAAAGCGGCATTAAAATATCTCTAAGTGCCTGAGTCGTGGAGCCGAGAGCCAAGTCGATAGTCGGCATGAAAAATGCCGCGGTATTCGCCGTGCGCGCGATCGCGCTCGCGACTCGAATTGATTGCACCCGCAGAAAGGCCGGTACGCGCCTCTAAATAAATCGTCGCCTTAAACGCAAGCGGTAGCTGCCGTTGATATTAACTTCGACGTTACCTCGGAAACCTCGTAAAATCAGTTTGTCCCTGCCAAGCGTAGGAGAAAATTCATAGGCGTGGGCGGCGACGCGAAGTCGGTCATTAATCGTTCCGCCCAACCAAATGTCGGAAAAAAATGTTGATGACAGCGGTTAGACATTCGTAACGTTAAATGCTCTTTTTGCTAAATATTTTTATCCAATCCCGGATTATTTCTAAACACTATTTTCGAATAAAAGATCAAATGTTAATTTTGTTCGCGGTTTAAGAGCCAATAGAAATTTCCAGCCTTCTTCTGGAAATCATCATCATCATCATCATAAAGAGTCGCGCGTTGCAATCATCATCCATGTCTTTATTACATCCGTCTCGTCACGTACAGACGTTAACGAATGACAACTCGCGTTCACGCCCGCGATGAGTATATCCCGGTTGCATAAACGATTTCCAGTCGATCGAGGCGAGTCAAGGATAACGCGTCAACGTGACGAACTCGCGAGCAATTACATCGCCCGGGGATCGAAGGCGATCATGAGGCCACGATTAATCACATATAATCACACAATCGTAATCAAAGTCGGCACACGATCAAGATGTCGAGACGCTAGAAAATAACACCGCGCGGGATCCTTACGGTAGCTTTTTGTGCACGCAAAGTATAGCGCCGTGCCCATTAGAAATTTCATTAAAAATTCATAGGATACGCGGAAGGGTAATGGGGCTGCCCCCCCCCCCTCCCACTTCCACACCATGAATGACCTCGCGCCACCAAGGTACGATCCCTACGGACTGACGAGAGCAACTCGGACGGCTCCCCCCTCCTCCCCTCCTTCCTCTCGAAAAAAAGAATCGCGTTCTTTCTTCGCACTCACGCTAGAGACGATGCCGAACGAGGGGAGAACCGCGCGCGTAGGGCGTGTTTCTTCATTCCGGATGGTATATGATCAGCCATGAGCAATTTGCCAGGTAGACGGAGCTATTTACATTTAAACTGGCGAACGCTTAAGTATCTCGCTACGGCGGACCGTGCGTGTAACATTGGACCAAAAATAAGCGGCCAATAATCAGTCAGGAGGATGTTATAATTACACGCTACCTGCGCGCATCAACGGCGAGCAACGCGGCCTGATAAAACTTAAGCCTCATTATTTACACGATATTTCGATTAGTATATGAGAGCGCGAGATACTCTGTGCAAATTACACCGTGCGGACGGAAAAATCGATCGAATATCTATTTTCGTTTAGCATGAAAAGTATCGGCACTCGTCTCGGCCGATTACAAATTCATAGAAAATTATGCTAATGGCGCGTTCCAGCGAAATCACTGGCGGAGGACCGGCAGCTTCGATCCTAGATCCTCCGCCAGTCGGCTTCGGCAAAAGGACGATATCGACCTTGCTGACAGTCGCCCTTATTCGCGCGTATCTTATCACGCGGAAGCGCGAGCGAGAGCGTGTTCTCGCCTGTCGTCGCGGATGGCACGTCGCACGATCGATCCTCTTCTTCAGGTGACAAAAGTTTAATATATTCAAACTGCCTGAAAGTGACTCGACTCGGAGGCGCAAACACGCTTATCCCGATTATGCCGGATAGAGAGAATGCTCGCGCGCCACCGGATAATCACTATAATCCGCGCTTTCATTATAATTATCACCGTTTATTACGACAGACACTGTCGAACGAACGAACGAGCGAGCGAGCACGAACGGCGAAGCGTACTATCTCTGGCGCGACCGTTAAGTGCGCCAAATCTAATTAACTTTAATCCGTCGTAATTACATCGACAGCCGGTCATTACCGATTTGAACCGGCGCGGCCATTTTACGGCAGTTTTACGGCTATTTTCGTTTGTTTGCGCGACCGCTTACGGTAATAACACACCTTCGGCCGAATGCACATGTGCTCGGCCTGCTACTTTTCTGACTTTTTGCGTTTCATAAAATTAAAGTGAGTTTTACCACAAACTGTATTCGTGCCGGCGCGATTACGATCTAATTAATTTTGAAGATTGCAAACCGATGTGCGAAAAAAAATGGTGAAAGTATACTGGTTAAAAAAATACGGCTCTAATAATTTTGACATTTGTGCTTAAAGGATTCCTTCCGTTATCCTTTCCGACAGCCAATTTTGTATCGCAGCGACCGTTTACAGTTTCATGTAAGAAGGATGAACGGGGGAGCCGCCCAATAAATCTTCAGGCGCCAGGCTTGAGATTTTCGCCACCTCTCCGGGTGTCGAGGCCTTCCTACAGAGATACCTTTGGCATTACCTGCCTGCCGAGAGATCAGATCCCGAAGATTGCCTGCGTTAACGATCTCGATAACCCCTACGAAGTAGTAGTTTTCGATTTCTCCGCCCGTAAAATAATGGTCATGTTTGTTTCGATACGCGAGTAATTAATAATCTGAGTAATTAATAAGTCGATGGAACGAAAGTTAATCATTATTTTAGCAACTAAATAATATATAATAATATGTAATAGTAATAATTATTTTGAAAAAAAAAGAAAAAGATTATGCTATTTGAATTCTCTCTCGCTTCTTCGCGTCTCGTTATCCCCGACGATTTTTCTCCGGCGATTTTTTTCCATCGATGGAAATAAATTTTATCAATAAAACCGTGCCAGGAGATTATGCCGGATCACGCGTCTTTCTCGCGGTCGACTGGCTCGGACCTTTTAAACCGCAATGGCTCGGAGATCCGGAGATGCTTTTAAAGTCGCGCGTTTAACTGCGCCGTTTTAACCGGGAACTTTGCGTCTATCGCGTCACCGGAATTCGCGTATAGCATGCTGGCGCGTATCGCTCCTTCCTATAAAGTCGAAACGTGGAAATCATTAAAGGCATTGCCGTTTCACGCCGCTCCCTACCGCGCAATCAGCATGCTATCGACCGCGATAGGGGTTGTCGATTAAAGTCCCCTGCATCATCGTAAATCAAATTCCAATGCCGTGCAACATCGATGTTCCATCTTCTATCACGGCTGATTTCTCACGCGGCTCTCTCGCTGGCGGAGTAGCCGCACTCGCGATAGCCGTCGAGACATATTTATAATACGTAAAAGTCGTCCCGGGAGTATCTCGCCGACTACTTTTCCTCGCCACTTCTCGACCGCTAATAGTATTCCGGGAATATCACATCGTTTAGCGATCGGCCGGATCGTTTTACCGTTACTAGCGCATTTATCGACGCACACTGCTATTTCCCGGACAGCTTCTGTTCCGATTGCACTTGCGCGTTTCGGTAAATAAAGTTGTTAGATAGAATTTCGTAGCGCGTGAATTTTTATCCTCTGATTTTGCGAGACGCTTAACAACAAAATTAAGACAATGGAGAAAATGGGGGAAAATTAACGGAATCCGGGGTTCACGTTCGCTCGTACAATGCCGTATAAAAACGAGAACGTTAACGAGTTCTGCTGCTATCTAAATCTACCTGCCGGCGCGTCGAGAGCCCACGTCGCTCTCGAGTGTATCTCTTCCGAACACGCGTTCCGAAATGTCAGACCCGTGACCTCCGTTACTCCTCCGCGCTATCTATTTATCTACCGCCATCATACTCTATCGCGTACACATGTGTGCGAGCGGCAGCTCCGAGTTTTATCCCGCTCTCGAGCCGCAGTCCGCGGGCTCCTTCTCATCCGTGTTTCGTACGTATCCCGGTTATATTCCGGTAAGCCGCATTTCGGTCTCCGCCGCGGGACTTTAATGAGCTGATCGCTATCGGGACACCGAGTTATTCACATGAGTCATTTCTGCGATACGACCGGCATACGCGCGCTCCGCTGTACCTATTCTTCTACAAAACGGCCCGCGGATTAACGTGACCCGCTTCCGAATCAGCCGTACGTCGGATTTGACAAGACGATTGTTTTTTCAACAGAAAATACATCACCTCAAAGTTTTTAGAGAAATTGTGTTCTGCGCGGGGATATTCTACAAGTGGAAAAGAGGATTAATCATATCGCCGTGGTTATCATCGACTCAGCGCTGCTATTAATCATAAATACGATATGCCTCGCGCACGGAAATATTTTTATCAAAGTTGATTTCCTACAGACGGCGCTTTCACTTTCTCCACCGCTCGCCTACTTCTTCTCGCCGCGTTTGTTTTATTCCCGCGAGTACCAAAGGACACGCACACTTGATCCGGACTTGTTTCGTTGCCGATTCGAGACGAGGCGAGGAGGCACAACGTCCTCCGATCGGCAATAAAGGTCGCGCCTTGAATTAAGCGCTTCGTTAAACTCGAACCTTCGGCTTTATCGCGTTCCCTCGAGCACGTCGGCGCGCCGTAAGCTGTAAAGCACATTGGCATGAAGCATGTACGCATTTATACGCATCGTAAGAGTGTGCCCGCGCGCATACGGGCGAGACTCTACTCGCCACCGTGGTTTATTCGCTGTCCCACATATTATGCGACACGACGCATTCGTCACCGAGCCAATCTTAATAAACAATCGACCCTGCCCACATTCGCGCATCGATTACAATTTCGTGGAACCTGCCGAAATAAATCTGCAAACGGGATTTCAAGCTGCTTATCCTAAAACATCATATTGCCTACGTATTTTTTCATACAAGACTACGAGACAACATTACATTTTCTACAAATAAACAGGTTATTATAACTCGAAATTAATTATAAAGTTAAAATTATATATTTGTGTATATATAAATCTTTACCGGTAGTACGTTGTGGCTTTTAATACTTTGAATGCGCCATAAAACGCGCCGACTAAATCCCGCGTGAACGTCTACGAAGTAGCCTGAGCGTAGTTCCGCTGCGGATTCGCACATTGCAGCGAAGCGAATGAATTCGCACCCGCGACGCGCGTACAAGTTTCCATTATGCAAATGGAAATATTCGCGGACGTTCGCGCGGAGGTTAAACCGATCATCGTCATTTCACGTTGATCGTCGTGGGTGGCCAGAGGCGGATCCAGCGGTAGCACGAGAACGCTACCAAGCGTCCTCTTCGTCTTCCTTCGTCCCTCTCTCTTCCTTCTTTTTCTGCGAGAGTCTGACAGACGAATGTACCACTACCGCGCGGCCTACGTGCGTGTAATTATCCCGTCAATGCGTCGGATTTTCAAGTCCCTCGAGAGTCTCGCGCGAGATACGCTCTGGATTGATTGAGAAATCTCCCCTGTCATTGAGGTGCTTGCTGGTGCTGTCCCCCGCATCCTCCTCCCGTCCCCAACAATTTCGCGTCGTTCCGCCGACGATCTCTGCGCCTCGAGTCTCGCGAGAAGTGACTTGCAGAATTCGACCGGCGCGCTGCCGCGCGTGTCGCCTATACGAACGACTTTAATATTCTCTCTCGCTGACAATAGAACAATAGATCTCGTACAATGAAATCCGAATGATAAGAAAATTAAAAAAAAAAAAAAAAAAAGAAAAACGCTTCACGAAGATATATTGCCGTGCTCAGATATTTCGGGAAGTTTGAAGACTAATGTTTATTGAACAATACGGCAACTCTTTGAGAAAGTAGCGTGTCTCGATGATTCCGAGTATAACGTTTTCGGAACTTTGCATACGTTCTGCGCTGGGCGTAGCGGAAGTGTCGGCGCGAATCGCACATCAAAGATACTTTGCGAAACCCGTCTCGTACCTCGCCCGTCGGGGCGCGTTCGATCGATGAGACGACCCACAATTTCTTTTGCCGATCGCATAAACATAGGCGCCTCTCTCGATTCCAACGGGAGGGAGAGAGAGGGGGGGGGACAGGGAGGGACCGGTACTTTAATGCGCAGCTATGATATGATAATGCGCCCGATACACGGGATTATGTATATAGGTTTCATGTATGATAACTTGGCGAGACAAAGCTGCATTGTCGAGACATAAATTGAATCGCTTCTCTCCTCTGTCCGTCTCTTTTTTTCGCTGTCCCTCTCTCTTCCTATATCGTTCCTCCACCCACCCTCTCCCACTCTGATCATCGGGAGAAACGCCCACCGCGGAGAGGGACACACTTGCTGCACATCGCGATACACGAAGGAGACTTTCCTCTCCTTCTCTCTTCCTACGTGCGGGCGCGCACGAGTACCGCTTAAACGGCATTTATCGCAAGTTAGTACGAATGTCCCCGCCGCCCGATTCCGACCTGTAATCAACTCAAGTTCTACACCGCGGCTTCGCGCGGCGATACGGGAAAAAATCGGCATAATGGATACTCTATCGCGGTTTTTATCTAAGCTCGATTTCACACAAGATAATGAACCGTTGTTCCGCACGTTTTTCTTTAGAATGGAAGATAATGGACCATTCATCAATACGCGCGCAACTTCAACCTTGCCTTTGATAAATTATTTCGAATTTAATAGTTTTAAAATAACTCGTTGATGTATAGCCGTCGTAATCGTCCACCGATTTATCGTGCAACCTCGCAAGGTTGACCTCATCGCGAAATAAGCAGGCACGATGCCGTTTCGCAGAAGCGGTACATACATCACTTGCGAACGTATGAATTACAAAGTTCCAAACTGGTTTCTAACCGGCGACAAAGACGGCGGAATCCACCTAGGCCGTCACGACGAAGAAAAGAATTTCAATTCGCAGGGCGCGCGCGCGCGTATTTCTGTGCGAGAAAGGAAAAAAAAAGAAGATTAACGAAATCACTTGTATCGGCCGTGCCGATTTTGGACGCGCCAGGAAGAGAAATCGCACGGGAACGTCCCCGCCGCGTTTTCATCCCAGGTGAAATGTCAGATACATCGTTTTCAAGGGCGTGGTCCGTGCACATTATCGCGACACGATCGGTGACCAGATTGCACTGGCGCGCGATTTCCAAGCGCGAATTTACAGTCCCACGCTAATCCGCGCAAAATTATATTTCAGCTAAACACGCCCGTTCTACCCGGCGCCATCGCCGCTACAAGCCTCGTCTCGTATTTTTGCCGATTAATCCTCTTTCGTCGGCCTGATGCTAAGTTATGAATTTCCGGCGATCGCTCGCGACGACTCCGCCCGCTCTCGTAGTATCATCCACTGCGCAGCATACCTATGTGGGAGTAAGTTTTTTTTTCCACCGCGCTCGTCCGCGCTCATAGATTTCTCGATGAAAGAAAATTACTTAACGGTATTAATTTGCATATTCATATTCGCGTACTCCCACAAAGTTCACATCAATTTTATCTCGCATAATGTGATAAAACGTTGAGGAAATAATAATTATAATACCGAATAGAATTTCACGTAAATCAATCTCTCTCTCTCTCTCTCGCGGTCTTACAATATAATCCAAGTTACAAAAATTATTCCTACTACACGCGGAATAACAAAGCAGAATAGAAGACGAATTCGGTGTGCGTGCCCCAGCACCGAGAGTAAAAACAAAGACTAAGTGAGACGGACGAGATGGCTTTATGGGGAGGAGAATCTCGATCTCTCGGGCATGAAAATCGTAAAAAAAATTAGACTTTCAAATACGTCTCTCTTTCTGGACCACCTTCGTACGCGCGCGTACCGCAAAAAGCGGCCCGAAAAACCGCGACGGATGACGAATGTCCCAATGGCGAGGGCACCTCGACGATTAGCATAATTCCCGTGTTAACATTTAACCCGACCGGCCCCGAAATTGGACGTGCTCGCCGCTGCGTGCGTGGGAATCCGCGCGGATCATTCCACGTTCTGCGGTACAGATATGTTCGCGCCCAGATAATATCGCAAAATTATACGAACCGCTCCCTTTTTCGCCAACTCATATCCTCTTCTCTCGTTTTTACTTCTTCACCCGCCGCTTTCTTCTAATCCGAATAGCCGAACAAAGGAAACTTCAGGACTTCCGAAATCGAGAATTGAATTTTTTTATATTCCAAATTAGTCCGATAAATTTCCAAACTGGAAAGCTTTCAATTAAACGATTTCACGATTTTATCAAATCGTGTTTCGAAGCTTAAAGGTTAAATTACTCCGCCGTTATCTCGTTGTGGACAACGGCCGGCTGTAATGTACGCCACATCCCGTCGATATCTCGTGTCGATCCGCAAGACAGGCGAGACGGCGATAAGATTTATGTGAAATGCCGCAAAATTTCTCACCTACCCTGAGAAAGGTCGCCATTGGGCCGACGACAACGTTTCTCACGTGGCGTCAACGCCGATCTTATCTCACGCCCTTCGAGTCCGACGATGGATCCTTTTAATTAGCTCTGACTAAGTATAGGCGCTGGTTTCTTTCTCTCTCTCTCTCTCTCTCCCTTTCTCCCTCTAGGATCAGTTAAACCTCTATGGAACGTGCGTTGTGCCCGACAGTAATTCCAGGGTCAAAACACGAGGAACTGCTCGAGCGTTCGAGAACGCGAACACAGTTCGACAGGTTTCTTTCGTTTCTCGCGCGCCGCACAATGGGATGTTTTCCGGGAACAGACATTTATTTCAGGCTGAGAAACGAGACCATTAGAACGAAAGGTTTCTCTATAACTTAGATAAAAATGCTCTACGCAATCTGCCTCAAAATACTGGGTTGTGTAATAAGCAATTTCGGGTTTCTCTATCTACTTAAATAAATTTGTCTGCTGCTTTTTTTATCGGGCAGAGCGCAGCTTAATTAAGACAAATTAAACATCGGTTTATCAAAGTTGTAAAGACGTGCTGCTTAAAAATAATAACACTACTTATTAAAAAATACAAAATTGCTTATTATACAATTCGATAGAAAATTTCCTAGAATCCTCTATAATAAATTAAAAACATATAAATTTAGTATAGCAGAAACGTTAAGGCACTAAACGCAATATAAATCATTTTCAACGTAATCGACAATGAGGCATTTAATAGCAACTTTAATAACAACTGTAGAAACGTACGTCTCACGTGAACACACTTGAACGCATGGGAGCAGCCAATTAAAAAAGTATCGATTAATAATCCCATACCAAGCGTGCAATTAGTGAAGAATCGTCGGACCACCGCGCTGATATAATTAGTACGTCGGAGATCGTATTACGTGTAGGGTGCAACGAGAAGATGAAGGTGGCTATAAAGTTGTGTATGGTGTGCGAAATATGCGAGAAAAATAAAGAATGATGCAGAAGCACTGTTTAGGCGAAAGATCGGGACGAAGAAAAAAAGACGGTCGACCATCAAAACGCGAAAAGTTTATCGATAAATGTGATGTTCGCTACACGAACGAAAAAAATTTTTATCGTTCGTTATTCGATCGTGTTGCTTCTTCTCGTTCTCATTTCCCCCCACCCCCCTCTCGTATCCAAAAGAATTTGCTATCGGAGAGTTAATTTAATTCGCATTCAATGCTAATGGAAGGTGAAGTGTCTTTGATTCTTCATGTGCGTCGGAACAACCTACACGCGTCTCGAAGCGCGGGCATCGCGCGGGATGAAATCACGTTGGAACGCCGGAATTCGAGATAACGCATCGAGGCACGCGTCAAAAATGCATGTCCGCCGTAATAACACGGTGTAGATACGAACGGCATTGTAATGAAAGTGATTCATGAAACAGCAACAATTTTATCTTATAATTTTTCGCTCGTTGATATCTGATCATTATTCCAACAATGATCGGATACCTGTATTCAATTATCAATTATTAGCCGTTCTGGCATGTGTTACGCAAGCTATACGCAAGATGATACGCAGGAAACCTCGGAAGATTCAATAAGCGCGCCATAAATACGGGAATTAGATACGAAGCAATAGAATTCGCCGCGCCGCGTATAAAAGCGTGTACCTGCGCGCGAGTTGGCCACTAAATAACACATGCGGCTCAATGGGAACGCACCGGCCCACGCGTGCACGACACACGTTCACGAGAGGCCACTTAGTAAGTCCTTAATCCTTATCTATGCGTATCGCGCGCATGCAATGCAAAGTGGACACGCGTATTGAATCGCGCCGAGATCAAGTCGTATCCGTCCGTCGCGACTTATCGCCGCCGGATAAGACGAGGCTGAACGCGAATCGTCGTAATATCATCGGAAAAGCGTGACTCCTCCGGTTATGGCTATCGTAAGAAATCGTCGCGAGTACGTTTCCCGCTTCCTTCTCAACTTTCCCGAGAACGAGCACTGTAAATCATCGCGAAAGGATCCCGCACGAGGAAGCCGAGTTCGATATATAGGCGAGTCGTTATACCGCTTGTTAAACGCAATCGATATGATGAAATATAGCGGCTAAATTGGCGTATTAAGATAAGAACCTGTCCGGTTTAAGGATAAGGAAATGAAAAAGGAGCAACAAGAGACGTCGTGATAAATTCGATCGTGACATACAAATGCGAGGTGATTAGGAAAAATCTATACTCTGTTTTATGTGAAATAATTTTCTAGATAATTACAAGAGCTGAGTGAACATTAATTTCACAATTCTCGCTTCACTTCCTCCGGTGAACAATATTCATCTTTTTGTGCCGTCGTGTACGTATAAAAAAAGCTTTGATTCACCTGGGAAAATCAGGAATCTATCGAGACGCGATTATCGATGATTCGCCGATGACTCGATTCGATAGACCTCGAGGAATCATTCTGTCGCGGGATCGACCCAATAAACATTGTGAGTCACGTCCATGATGCGCGTTTAATTCCGTAGCAAGAACGAGAATAGGCGTATCGAATCTCGGGACGAAGTAGTCATCGTAACCAGAGCGAAAGCAGTTTGAATATCATCGCGGTGGGCACTATTGTTGTGCAACGAGAGACGAGTCAGACCTATCCCAACGACGCCGTGGGCACACAGGGGCGTATTTACAGTCTACGCTACGATAAAAAAAATAGGCCATGATCCGCACAAGTGTGGAGGACATACTTCGATAAAAATCAAAAAATATGCCGGATGATAGAAAAAAAATTATTTCAATATCAGAATCATAAATTGATACAATTGCTAGAAAGTCATCGCTGTTGATTTTTTGCCGATTTTTTGTGACAAATTTTATTCGAATAACGTTCAAGAACTCCGGAAGATATAAATCCGCTCCTGTGGGCACCCCTCCGGCATTTTCGATTAGTCACGGCATATCGAGTGCTCGAAACCCATTCGCTATGGACCGTCGAGCTAAAATCTCGCCGGTAAAGAAAGCTGCGGGAGTATGTTACATTGTGAACTCGTATTCTTCCGGCCGAGGTGTCTCCATGTAAGAAAGTGTCTCGAAGATTTGACATCGGATAAACGTCCACATTGTGGACCCATCGGACCCACACGGCGACGGACATCTCGACGCCTTGAGACTGACGGACGGACGGACAAAGCAACAACGAGCGACCACGTTCATTCCGACCGCGAGGTTGAACGAATTCTGTCGGAATGACAATCGGTGATGTAGCGTCGCGCGGTGGAAACGTTCACTCGCGAGTGAAACAGCGGGTGACGCTGAATTTTTCAAACATGTCGAATGTTAACTCTCGATTTCAACTCTTACCGATCTCACAAAGAGACCTCTCGCGTTGATTTAAAATTGAAAGAAGTTAAGATGAATGTTTTCAGGTAATCAATCTCATTACACACGCATGACACATACCGTACGTTATTTCACATTCTCGCACGTGGAGTCGCACTCGCGATGCGACGGAGATTCCACTACGCCTCACGTACCTGCCATCGCGAGTCGTGAATCTGCGGACTAGATAAGGGGATGATGCATAGGCTTCATTGCTGGCGCACGCTCGGCGGAACACTCGATGACGAAACGACGCGTCGCCTCGCGAAGCCGCTAACGTGCAATTTACGAAGCGCTTTTTCTCTCCATCGAGCACGCGATGGTCGATAGAGACACATGGAATCAGAAACGCGCGAAGAAACGTGTGAATTCTAGCGAATATGTGATTTTAACTTTACACTTTGGAAAGGTTACGTTATTCTTGCTAAATGTCTTGAAACTGTGCTTTTCTCTATTGAAGTAATGACAGTTGTAAGATTGTGAAATGATAAGTAATTATTTCTTTTTAATAACTTCGTAATGATTATTAAATTTATATCGACGAGACGAACAGATATTACATAATCATCAATGATACAAGAACTCTTTAATTTGATCTCGTTGAACATTTTGCAGTGTCACATTCGCTCGATCGACTAGCATATATATATATAATTATCACGATTAATTCGGCAAATATTTGAAAATGCATGCGATCTGCGTGCGAAAGCAGTGTTGTGGACAATGAACGATTCTCGATGTAATCGCGTTAATTAAGCCCGAGCTTGCTGGATTTTACCCACAATCAGCCATTGAGGTCTTGAGACATAGACACGCATGTACCGACCTCTGTAATTATTTAGCTCGCTACTGCCTCGTTCTCCCTCTTTCTAACTAAGTATACCTTGCGATAAACGCAATTGATCACGCAAATGGTATTTATCCACGCCTCGCGAATATCTCTCTACAATGCATGCAAAGCTTGAAAAAACAGTGACGACCTATTATCAGCACATTAATGCACAGCTTTGTATACAATAGTTATTAATATAAAATTATAATTTTTTATTTATTCATCAATTGGACGTATTTTTATATTTTTACTTCAACTTAATTTTATTCCTTGCCGTCGAGATGTCCAGCAATCTTTCACGGAAACAGCGAGATCCGATCTGTGCCATTTCCGTTTTTGCACAGGTAGTGGATGAGCATTTCGCAGATGCTATCTATATAATCGCGCAAAGCATTACGAAGATTTACAGTTATTCGGGCAAGCGAAGCGACACGGCATCGTATTATATAGTCAAGATTCTCAGCCGCGGAACCCCCGCGGTGTCATACGCCGCGATCGCTATCGAGATATCATCGAAGCAGAGCGAAGTGCCGAGGCACGAGCACTACTGATATTCCCGTATCTCCACTATGCGTCTCTCTCTCTCTCTCTCTCTCTACGTCAATCCCCGTATAATCTACCGTGCAACCCAACATTAACAAATACTTCTAGTGCCGCAGATCACTCGAGGGATTTGTGTCAAGCCAAACCACTTACATTTCCAAGAGTAAAAGTGACAGCCAGATCAAAACTTCTATTACGGTTACTTCGCCTTTCTATCATTTCGGATTCTCCAAACTTTTAATTTGCATCTGTTTAAATACAATTTGCCACTCTTCAATGATTCATCCGTATCCGATTCTTTTTGTATCTTAATATCATCTAGGAAGATCTGCATTTTCATTTCCGCGGTTAACCGCGCAAAGTTCGCCTCAAAAATCGCAACCGCGTTGCGGCTGCAGATGAATCATCGGATCGTGATTCATCCAGCCGAAAAATGCCAATGAGAAATCGAGGCGAGCAGCGTAAAGATCGGCCGGTGTACCGGGAAGTGCACGAGGAAGTTTTCAAACTAGATTGAAGTGTTAGGCTGTTGCAAAGATTATACTGCTGATTATACATCAGCTACAAACACAAGCGCGGAGATACTTTATACTCGAAAATTAGCTTCGAGAAAGTACCTTAATTGAAACTAATAATACTTGATAGGTTCTTTGGCATCACAGATTGGTACAATTTTTCACGAAAAAAAATATAGAGTTTTACGTACTTTCTATACACGTACGCTATCGATGAAGGTATTTTAACAGCAGCTTTTCATCGGCTTATTACACAGTATATCGTAAACGCGAGACCGATCATTTTCCTCAATTTCCCTATTTTTCTGACATTTCGTACTCTCGATTCTCCGTCGAACTCTCTAATCCGCTCGATGTCGCTATTAGAGCAAATTGGGTAATCCTAAATGACCGAGAACGTATACCGATCACGATAATCACGCAAGAAATCGCACGCCAAGATATCTTTAACTAATTGCAAGATAAAAACAGATCGATATTGTGTCTGAGCAAAGCGCTGTCGTGGCGTCCTCGTCAATTTTTTCAATGCAGCTTCACTGTAAATACGCTTGCTGCAAAAACGTATTTCAAACGCAAATATTGTGCTAACGAATTCTAACGAGTATGATGAAAATTTGTAAATATCAAGGTGAGCGGTGCATAATTGAAACTATCTCGACAGCGACTTTAACGGTCGGTGGCGAGCGGTGCTGCGGTACCCTGTTGCAAATAGCGCACCATTAGCCTCCGTATGAGACGGGTATAATGTTATACATTACGCGCTAATGGCTACGTGTGGATTGCTGCTGAGCGCGTATATGCGAGACTGTTGTTCTCTTTTACCCGGCCAGCATACTAAACACCAGACGCGGCTGCACAAACTTTTCCAACATTTTTCAACGCTCGACGTATAATCTAAAATTAAATATAATAATATAAATGTATAACAATTTGCGATTAAAATGTATCTGTAAAAGCTGCGCCTCCCTGCGGTATAAAAATCGCAGAATAACCACCGCGTCGTTAATCCGATTTGCGTCAAAAGGAATGCTGTAACAAATGACGCGTGCGTAATCGTGATAAAGTGCATTTTAACTATGTAACGAGGAATGAAGACAAATGGGTAACCGCTATCACCTGTCCGTCCGTGACATGCCTTCGAGGCGTCGTCGTGACGTAACTCACGTCTAATTAAGGCTAACGAGCGATGCACCGAGAGCGCGTAATTAACCAGGAGGACGTAATCGCCAACGTTTAACGCCGCCTTCGCGCAACGGTTACCGTCGGAGACTTTTCTGCGAATCGCTCGCCTCTCTAACCAATCCTGACATTGTATTAAAGCAATGTCAGCGCAGACTGAGACTAAACGCACGGGATGGAGGAATGAGAATCTCACCGTCTCTCGTATTATGAGAAACGACGTGGACCATCGTCTTTTTTCACCTCGTCAAGCCACTCGCATGCGCGATCGCATCTTCCCGTCAACGGCGAATCACGAATACGCGCGCGAAATCCTTCGAGGGTCCCCCCCCCCTTGCGTCTTCCTTCCTCGTTTATACCACGCGAAAAAACGACGAGACAAGCGGCCTCCCCCCCCCCCTCCAACCCTCCCCCTTTAGGCGATTCCTTTAGGCGAGTCGACTCGCTTTCACGCGGCACGCCGGACCTCCCCTTCTTCTTCTTCTCACGTTCGTCGTCGCGGGACACCCTGTAGATTGTCCCACCACCACGTGGCCACGGAGGAGATTCGGCGGCCACCGCGAGAGCGGCGCGATGCATTCCAATGCAAATAACTCTCGCCCCGGGGACGCGGCGTAATCGTCGCAATTTCATGCTTCTCAGAAATTCAACCTGCCTACCTTACGTCCTCTCCTCCGCGATCCTTCTCTCTCCCGTGGCCCGATGACTCTCCCTCCTTCCCCCCCTCCCGGTTTGGGACTTGATAACTCACCCCTGAATATTCGGAGCGCCTTAATATTTCATTGCTGATCAGGAAGGAATAACAGAATCGTAAGTGGCTCGATGAAAGGTGTATTTATAACTCTCTCTCTCTCACTCTCTCGATGATGGATGGACCATACGATTCCACGAGTCACTTTTAAAACGATCCGAAGTACTCGTTTCCCCGTCTAGTTCTCTTGAAAGAGAATTTAAATACGAATAGACGCCCCGTGAGAATACTCGAGAGAGACACGCTCGCGTTATGGGATATAAATTACGCAATGGACCAGTAGGAGGCTGAGGATATCAAGTTTCAGCTTGTCGTCGGATCGGTTTTAGCACCTGTTAATCGCTCAGTTTGCAGCCTGCTCGTCAAAATGTCGAAATAAGAACGTTCGAGATGGATGGCCGTGAAATTTTTAATATGATCCGCTCTATGCCGGATCCAGAATCCCTTTCCGCGTGAATACCAAATCTACCACGCAACAAACGACAACCGCCTACCAACTGATATTTACCTGAACGATTTAGAAAATCTAAGCTTTCTATTTATTCTTTCACTCAATATGTTCTTGTCTTTTCGTTATTTTTTTATATTTAAAGTCCAACATTCTAACACGTGACATGTATAACACTTGTACTTCTTTGTTGTGGAGAAACACACAATTCTTAACTGTCGGATTGCGCAATAAATGATTTCGGCTTTTCCAATAGATAATGTTATTGTTTTTTACGCAGCACGTTGAAAAAATCGTGATATTTGATTACAACTTCGACAAGTGATTATTTCATTTACATGGCAAACTCTGCTTTGCCTGACGAAAAAAAAACAGATTTGAAAAATTCAAAATTACTTATTACGCAATATACATTTATGTTTTTTCTGTCAATGATTTTTTTTTCTCCTTTTAACGACAACTCTCTTTGTTTCAGGGTGGTCGGAGCGATGGTGGTCAGCGCGGCTATCTGCAGCCGCATCCCCGGATTGACGAAAGGTCAGCGCGAGCTGTGCCGGAAATCGCCGCAGGCGATGCCGGCGGTGGGCGAGGGCGCCGCGCTGGGTCTGCGCGAGTGCCGGCACCAGTTCAGGCATCATCGCTGGAACTGTTCCCACGTGTCGTCGTCCAACGATCAGGTCTTCGGCCACGTGGTGGTAGTAGGTAAGGATTGTCCTGTCACCGCGCTCGATATTTATTACGCGCGTAATACACCTCGGATGCATGCGCGTCCGTACTTGCTCTTTGCGTGCCGCACGAGCGACATTGCCGCAAAAGGCGTCGGAGTAAATGGGATAAGCACTGGAGTTAGTTAATGATGAGATAATTAGCGTCCGTAATGGAAAATCGTGATAGAAAAGTAAAAAAAAAAAGTTTAGATATGTGAGGATTTATCGTTTAAACGCGCACATAAAATTGCATAACTTATTACCTGACCACACTAGTAGGCTGTATGTGTGTCGAAATATCTTCGATACGTTAGTTAAAGAAGACATACGGTCGTTATATCACTCTCTTCTATTGGTCGCCCGTAGCGACCTTTTCATTAAGGATTCCCATGCTGTATCGTCTCGTTTGCATCTTAAATGCCGAATTTTCTCTAATTATCGAATATATTTCCAGTAATTATACAATTTCGAAGCCAAATTAATCAGCCGGCCGTATATTTAGCCGTCCGTATAACTTACTTAGATTGAAAATTATTAGTTTCGTATAGCTAGCACATAGTTGAGTAAACCGACAGCCATATATCTCGATTCTTTCAACAATCTACTGTCAATAAATCAAAACGCACGTCTCGTGCATAAATATTCACGTCGTAGCCTATAATTTCACGAAGGCAATAAATAAAAAAATAATATGCATTCTTGTACGGAGCGTTCGGTGCAGGATATAACGGTAATACAGCGGAACAAGTTTTCGTTCGCATAAATCGCCGCACCTGAGCTTCGATCAAACTTCCGTCATTCTTCTCTTTACGGCGCAAAACCGAGAGTTCACGAATTTAAGGCCTCTTTTCAGGTTGCTTTAACGCTAATTCGAGGGGACACTTTATGTCGACGCTCGTCGTGCATTTTTATAGCGATTAGAATTTTGCATACCCGACCCGCAGTAGCGCACTTTTATCTCTATGGAAATCAGCAAAACGGCAAGTGGTAGTGGGCTATCACACGTACACATCCACGCGCGCGCACACACACAAAGTGCACAAAGTAAGGTCCGGTTTCTCGTGTTACCGTTTCATCGCAGCCTCCACGCCGAGCACACAACGCGCGAGAATAACTCATGTTAGAGGACCAGGATCGACTTGTCGCAACCTTGTGCAGTTTAAAACTAAAAAAAAAACATTTAAAATAGATATATCAAATATTTTTTTCCCTCCCAAAATTTTCGAAGCTGAAAAAATCCTTAAAATCAATTTTCTTAACATCAAGCGGTCTTGAAATTTTTCTTTAGTGCTTGGATATAAAATTAAAGTTGCGCAATCTAATTGTTATTTTAATCGCAAAAGAAGCAGAAAAGTGAAGCATCTCTCGCGAGACAAAACGTGCAATTATTTAAAGACGCATTTGATATACGACAGGCATCCTTAGTCGCCTCTCTCAATTTTCGGTGGCCGCAAACGTAACTTAATATCAAGCGCCGCGCGTCGCGGTGGCAGGTCGGCACCGGTGACAAACGGCGAAAGCGATATTTCTCGCGGACAAGATAATCCCCGGTCCTGTGAGCGGAAGCTGATGTGTGATCCGCGCATAAATATCGTTAAATACGACATATTTGTCATCTGGGCATTAAAAGCGCGAGCCACGGGAGAATAAACGTCCCACGTCGAGAACCTACCCTGCGATATACAGGATGTCGCATCTCAAGTTCGAAGATTTTCGCAAATTTTTCAAACCCTCAAAGACGAACGAAAGACATAATCGAGAAAGACTCTTTATCTAGAAAGAAACGTATGATCTCTAAAGCTGAGATTTCTGAAATACATTATTCATTTTACTTCTAATTCTAAAATTTTCAACTTGAAACACCCTATACACGAAAGTCAGCGACACAGCAGAATAGTGCTTCGTGGTGGCAGCGATTTCTCATGATTAACCGAACGGATTAAGCCGACGTGGTGGAAGAATCGAAGAGAGCAAAGCCTGGTAAACACGATGTGATTTACAACGCGCAACGAGACATGCATACTTTGTTACCCGTCGTCTTGTTTGTACGAGGCTCATCCGTCACCATCGAGAGATTCGCGGGTTGTGGCTTCTGGAATTCAACGCTAAGTAATACACACGCACACGCACAGGTTTAAAACCCTGCGAGAGGGATTAGAAGCGAATATCGTGATTGCACGCAGATATTCGCATAAATCACGAAGGCATAGGACGGTATCCGATAATTAATTACAACTTTATCATATTGATGACGGTCGTTACTTTTTCATTCAAGTTTATGCGATTTCGAAACGATGTTGCAGAATTTTTGCTGATGTACCGTCGCGCGGATATTTACGTTCAAATATTTATTAGAATTTACTGCCTTTCTTTTTGCTGTCCATGAATTTTTGCGTAACTCGATAATATAAAATCTAAAATCGAAGAAGATGCATACAGGATGTTTTTCAAATAAGAAATAAGCGGAAATATTTACGCTCGCCGACGCGAGGCGGAGAGCGAAAATAGCGGAGGAAGTCGAGCGAAAAATAAGAAGACCAGAAATTAATACGCAAAAAAAGTATAAATAACGCTTATAAGAGTGGGGCGGGGAAAGCGGAGGGGAGGGCAGGGAGCAAACAGGGCGGTCGGTCGCTAACTTAATTAGTGAAATTAACGGGGCCGGTCGACATGCCGAAGCTAAGTGCGGCGATACACGGTTTAAGATATTTTCCCGGTCTTAAAATGCTCGCATTATGCACTCCGTATAATCCGTGAGTACACATAGAAGTACAGTGGTAGCCTCGAATTAAACGGACGATTAACACACTTGGTTAAAAACCGAACGAACGGGCAACGGATGACGTACAAGGTAGGCCGAGACACGCTCTGCCTGTCGAATCGTCTAAGGCTCTTGCTCGTTAGAAGCGGCCGCGATAAATGAGCGGTATAAATTTCTGGTAGCGCCGTATACACAAAGTATCGACTCTCGGAGATAACTCTGATTTATCTGCATTGTGAGAGAGAAATATAGACGCCTCGGGGCGCGCAGTTTCAATATCTCCGAGACATACATTATACCGCGTACCGTTTTCTCTCTCCGCGAAGGCATCATCATCGCTGACTCGCGTAATCGCGTGTCGGGCGTGTTAAATGTTGGCGATATATAATAGATACGGATGCGATTAAACGTAATTAGGCGCCGTCGGTGGACGTCGATCCGAAAGCCGCTCATTACGGAAGCCGCGAAGACGCTGCTTAAAGCCGATGCGAGACGTTGCGGCCCACTCGGACGATTCACGATGAATATATTTTCATAAATTAGGCGGAGACCCGGGGCATGAATCGCGCGCGAAATCTGTCCGAGATCCGAGACCGTGGGCGGCGATCGCCTAATCGTCCAAATGAAACGGCGTAATTAAGAGATCCATTACACAGACGGCGGATGCGTTATCGATTATAAATTCAGGCGAATCGGACGACGTTCCTGCGGCAACGACGTCATCGCGCAAAATTGCGCAAAGATATTTCGCTAATTTCTTATGTCCTCGATAATCGTCTCGGCTGTTTGGAACAAATAAAATTTCGCGAGATGAGCTTATCTCGCCGCGCTATCGCCCTTATCAGGGAGAAACTCCGCGCATATACGTAGGTTTCGCCGGCGGGCAAATTTTATTCCGCGCAACGACAAAGTAAGCTCGGACCGCACAGCGAACGGGCGATAAGCGAAGGCACGAGAATGAAGGTCGAGGAGGACAAAGAAAACGCAAAAGATCGGGTACACCGAGGATACCCTCTTCTGCCCTCCTCGCTCGGATAACGTTAGCGAGAATGCTGCGTTAATGCAGCGTCTTATCAATCTCTGCCGGGCCCGATAGAGCGCCCCTTTCTGCGAGCTCGTTTCCCCTCTCGTCCTTCCGCGCGCCTATATCCGCTCTTCGCGCTCGTGCACTTTTTTCATCTCTTCTCGACCTCTTATCCGTCTCAAATAACTGGACTGGCCCACACTCGGCGCTCTCGCATGGACACACCTACCTACCTGCGTCTACCTGCCTTTACCTGCTCGCCTGGTTGCCTGCACTTCCCCCCTTGGTTCTACAAACGACGCATTCATTCTGTTCGCATCGATGTACGCACGCATATTGAGCTATATCGCGCGGACGACCGTGCGAAATGGCGCACACGTCGGCTTCGGCACACGCGCGCGCGTGTATACAGGATGTAATGGTGGTGCACAACCTGCAGAAGGAAGTCGGCGCGACTCTCTCTCTCTCTCTCTCTCTCTCGTCGTGTGAAGATAAATCAGGAAAGCAAAATAACTTTCTATCCGCATTTTCGAGAACGCCCGAAAATGTAAAAATTACAAAATTAATGGTCTTCATTTTATTATTGTTTTAATTAACAATCAATCCATATATGTTTGCGTCGCCGCATCTCGTTTATCAATCGACCGGCTTTTACAATCGGAAAGTAAAGCAATACATTGAAGCCCCGATGTAATTGTATCGCGCGGCAACGCGGATCAATCTATCTCTGCCAACTTTATCTTACCGCTAATTTGTTCGATAGATCGTTCAGGTTCGCGAACAGCGGCGGTAACGTCCACATGGAAGAGTAAATCTCGTGTATCTGCTGTCTCGCGAAGTAACTAGACTAGATAATGCGTGTATGTGAGTGTGTGTGTGTGTGTGTGTGTGTGTGTGTGTGTAAAGGTACCGAGATGAGAGGAGTTCGTCTTCAAGAATTTATGGTCGGCGCAGAAAATTACCATCTCCCGCGGCGTCCCGCGGATAGCCGCGGAACTGATATTTATTCGAAGGTAAATTGCAAACCCGGGTGCATTTAGATAACTACGAAATCACGGATGGAATACGTCGCGTCAGCCGCGGGGATAAGCGTCGGGCTGATCGTACGCTCGATTACGCTCTCTCGTCGGGACCGCGCGATTGCGTTCCGAGTAAATTCGGACGTCGCACGCGCGCGCGCACACGTGCATCGTAATTCGCCATAGATAGTCCGCGATAGTAATCGACCATCAGGCAACAGATCGTACGGGAAGATGCGGCGAGAGGGAATCTCCATTTACAACTAGATGAGTCGCCCTCCCCTCCCCCTCCCCCCTCCAATTATTGGCTACGATCTTGGGCTCGTGCGCTCAGCGCTGATCTACCTGCCGCAGGCGAAGAGAAAGAGAGAGGAAGACCCGCGCGCGCGCGCGCGGAGAGACGCGAGCGGGATCGATATAATTCAACGTGCTTTAGCGTAGAAAAGTGCCAACGGCGAAGCGGAGCGCGGCGCGGATTGAGTTATGGTCCGGTGTGCGCCGGGGCGCTCACTCGAGTCCCCGGGGGCTCTCCCCGTCTGTGGATATAAGGCCCTCTTTAAAGCCCCGTATAAATAAACTAGTTAATAAATTAATATATCACCAGCGCGTATCTCGTCCCCCGTGGGCCGCTGCCGCGGACAAGTGCCCCTGCGAAAATCGCCAGCGAGACGACCGGGGCCATTAATAACGACGCGAGGGAGCGAGAGGGAGAGAGAGAGAAAGAGAGAGAGAGAGAGAGCGAGAGAGCGAGACGATGAATTCGCGCCGCTTGTCGCCGCTGCCCTTCTTATTAAGATGTAACCGGTCATCGGGAGCGGTGTACGATAAGTACCTTCCAGGAAAACGCTCGAGGAGGGTTGGGTAGTCGCGCGATTCTTTTTTTTTTTTTCCTCCCGTTTCTCTCTGATAACAGGTACTCGGGCCTGGCGAGAGTTTTGCGCGCGGTTTGTAATAACAAACGCGATGATGGCCTCTCGTTCGCTCGTTCGATGTCACGCGAACATCGCGAATAATCGTATGCGCAAGTTACGAGTCCCGCAGCCTCTAGCCAACGTGCGTGTCTCGGGATTTAACCCTTAACCCCAGCACGGTGTGTTCACACGATCTCAACCGCAATTAGTTATTATTAAGCTTAGGAAATGGGCTGTTATCAAGCGTGACTCTTCTTCGCGCCAATTGCGCGCCAATACTAAGCGGAATATCCTAGAAGTGGTTAGTAAATGTGACGAAACGGAATAAATAATAATGAATTGTTGAAATAAAATTAACGAATATAAATGTCTCTTCACATTTTACAGTACGTAAAGTCGGACGGAATATAAAGTTGGGAATTAAAGTCCACTGTCGCGAGCTGGTGCGAGATATCGCACGCGGAGCGCAGAGGACGATGTCGCGGCTGCGTGTTAATGCGCGTGCTTACACGCGACACCGCGAGATCGTTTGCGTCACGCCGCTGCGTGCATCGTCATCTCGTGAGAGCGCACTGGATAGCCGTAAATCACTGCTCTAACATAACGAACACTGTAAACGAGATACGGCCGTAGATCTCCGCACTAACTGATACTAGACGCGACCCCCCGTCGCCGCAGCCTCTCTCTCGCGCGAGTTCGAGTGTCGTACAATGACGCATTAAGTACATTACACGGCTGCATGACAGGGATCTCTCGGCGTTATTTAATATCGCATCTAGTGGCACCTGCCACGTACCTCTGAAGAGAGCCTGGACGACTCCGAGAGCGAATAAGAGCCGTCTTTGTCCGCGCTCAAACAATCATACGATTTTACCGCATGATAGGAGGGTAAAAAAAATGTAGGATAAAAAATTTGAAGAACATTCGAGATATATAAACGCAATAACGAATTGAAATTCAGCGATATGGAGAGCAAAATTTTATGCGAATCACTATTTTCTTAATAATAATGCAGTTTTCGAAAGAAGAGAATCGCGAATTTAAAACGAAATTTATAAATTTTTCTCTAAATTGAAGTTTGAATATTTATCAGTAAAGCCGTACCTGTTATAATATACCGAAGACATCGTCGGAAGAAATGTCGGCTAAGCGTATACAGTTGTTTACCACGGCCGGATCAGTTAAGAAAAATCAAGTCGGCCCTGCCTCTCTCGTTAAGAGATGGGAACCCTCGCCCGAAAATAAACAACCACGAGTGGCCGAAGTGGATTCGAATGCAAATCCAACGACCGGACTCGGATCGAACAAATGCTAAGTGGAAGTGTGTGTCTTAATTATAGTAATTGGTTAATTGTCCCACGTTATCTGATCGAGTTTAACTCGCCGATTGAGGTAAGAATCGCGCGCGTTCATTATCAGATTCGTGCCACGGCGACACCGGAGTTGCCGGTTTCGCGCAAAATCGGCACAACTGTAAAAACCGAATCGCGACCACGTGCAATTCGTTAAAGTCGAATAAACCTGTCGTCCGTTGATTATGAATTCATTACGACCACGGTGGTGGGTCCTCATTAGGATCGTAAAAAATTATTTATAGCCGCCGCGCCGATATCGCGAACGCCTTTTTCGTCGGGCCTCGCCAATCTGCGACTTTTAATTGCGGCTAATTTTATTTCGCCGTGTATAACATCGGCCCGTGGCCTTGCGCGAACGATCGCGAGATAAAGGGCGCATAAAATCTGCTAAAGAATAACATATTCGCGCGTCTATGTCTCTGTCAGATGTAGCAGAATCACTCGAGCGCAAAATGCCCGGCATGTGGGATTTAATTATAGACTTCGTTAATTGCCCGCCATTTATTCCATACTGCCTAATTAATTGCTTCAATTTCAACAATGACACCAAGTGATTAAAATCACATTTCACGCGATTTTGTTGTCTTTTTATTGCGCGCAAGAAAAAATACGGTCACCCTGTTTTGATCCGGCAATTGCTACTCGGCGGCAGTTTATGATGATTGAACGATGATTATTCATTGAAACCGGCGAGGGCGAACGGTTTCAGATTGCAAAAGGACGGCCACGTGACCGTAAAAGTCAATCCTGCGCCTCGTCTCGGAGGCAAAGAGTCGTGATGCTCTTTGTCGTGTCTCGGTCCATCGTGTTATGGCACGAGAAAGGAGGCATCTTGCTCATGTGCATTATTTTCACACTATCGCGAGGAAGAGAGAAAGCACGGGCCCTAAAATATTCCACCGTTATCAACGCACAGTTATACTTCATGAATAACTCGAAGCTTTTTTCTTTCGGATTTGTATTGCGAAAACAATCGTCCGCGTCAAACGATACGCAGTGATCGTCGAGATTTAACTGACGTATGCGCTCCTAAAGCTGAGTGAAGTATATTTTCCACCCTTTTTTAAAATTGGTAAATTGATTTGGTAAAACAGTTTTTATCCATCGAGCATTTCATCTTTTAATTAATCGTTATTTCACGTAACTTATTTGAGGGAATGTATATTCTCCATGCATAATGCTAAAATTCACTCACCATTGATGTATCACCGCTGTTGATTCTGCCGCTCTGTTGTAATTCCAATATTACTCCAAACGCTTTTATGTGGCGCTAATTATGAATTCGCCGTTGACACTGTCGTTCGCTCCGCCGTTGACTCCAATATTGTTCCAAAGTCACACTTGTACGTCGTCAATTATCACTTACAATACGACCGGTCACTTTACGCGACACTCCCGAGTTTTACACGCTTGAATTTACAAAAGAAAGACCGATAATCGCGACCGTGCTAATTACATTTATTATGTTTACGCGATGATCGTATGATTACATTTGTCTTGCCGCAAGCTAATTGTTCCATCTGAAAAAACCATGAAAAAACAAAATTTCCTAATTTGTTTTCGTTCCATAAAATTAAAGCTTTATCAAATAACCAATGCATTAATTCGTTTACATTTTGCAAAACGAGTACTATTGAAATCTGCAACGTCCGGATAGATAATTGATTACATCAGTTACAAATATTGAAAACACGAAACACAAAAACATGAAATTTGTGACTGAAGTAGCTATATAGATTATTTCGATGCTGTCACGATTACAAATATTGAAAAACGCGATTGCATATGTTAATAAACACACAGAGACGATCATCGTTTAATTCGACATTTCCGATATTCATTTGTACACAAAATTCATTTTCGACAAATAAAGAAAAACGCGAGAGCGGATGCAATTTAAGATTCAAATTCGCGCTAACACGATGTGACTGAAAGAATTACGCACAATTCAGGAACACCGTGAAGGTGTGTCTTTTTCAGGAAAGTCAGGTAGGCACTGTACGCGATGTAAAAAATGGCACAGAAGCAAGATAAAATTGTAAAGAACTTGTGCGAACATTTGAGAACATATTTTAGCAGCCAAAACCGTCGAGCTGAACGCGCGCGCGGCGATTCGGTGGCGATAACATTTCGCTCAGACAAGACGTAACTACCGTGTAAGCGGAGAGATAATCGGGAAGGTACTTCCATAAATGATGCGTCCGCAAACTGGAATACATCTCTCGCCCTCTCTCGTAATCCGCGATATTATCGCCGGGACCCTGATTAATGCAAACACTTCAGGGAATATGATACCTCAGAGAGCGACGAGACGAGTCGCGCGCGCAACAGTTTTTAAAATCACATGCGTGCACGTCTCCACCTTCGATCGAATAATAGATATATACATATGCATAGCTTTATGCAAACGCACTTGCAGATCAATGCAAGATATGAAAAAAAAAGAAAAAAAAACGTTTTGTTCGTCCTGACGCCAATAGTGTCTCTAACATCGATATAGGTCGCGTGGGCGAATCGAGTGAACGATCTGTCCTCCCGTGACAAACGCCCGCAGGCCAATAAGGATTCCCCGTGCACAACGCCTATGCGAGCACACGAGAAAGAGACTAGGACGAGAAAGAGAGAGAGAGAGAGAAAGAGAGAGAAAGACTAGGACGCGCGAACCTTTAACCCCGAGCGCACGACGAGAGCGGGAGGAACGGGAGGAAACAAAGTGTGAGGCGCGAGCGAAAGCAGGCTCCGCGTCACACACGTACACGAGCGAGCGAGCGGACAAATTTTTCTCACGACGAAATAAAGATCTTGTCGGACACGAGGTGGTACAAGACGGAAACACCGCCGCGTGGTGGCCGGAACACGCTCGTTCACCGAGGCGATAACCCGATGGGTTTCTTTCATCGTCCACCCACTGAGAGTTTACGATACAGCTTGTACGCGTCTCTCACACTCGCGCGAAGGAGTTCGAGGCGAGGAGCTTTGATAAATGTAACTGGTCGCGTTACAACTAATTAATTAATGATATTAGAAGATCAGATACATATTAAAATGCCGTCACGTCAGTCCGCACGCTGGGTTGCATAGATCTCCCGATCTTGTAGAATATTAAATTACGTCGAGTTTATCTGATACGCCGCGCCGCGTGAAAGGACTTGGACAAACAGATCGAATTACTAGACCAGTCTGCAACGAGAGACGCGTACATTGTCGAGGGAAAATTCTTACTTCGAAACGAGCGAGAGAGACTTCCCAGTCGAATTAAATCATCCCTTTCGAAATATACGAGTATCGGAGTATCGTCTCGGTGGCGCGGTAGTATCGCGCGGATACACGCGAAATGCTTTATCGCCGGACGCGATACGATCGGGCTCGTTACCTTTAATAAGATCGACTCGCGGGCCATAAAATCGCACAGAGAGCATAATAACGGAGCGTCGAACAAAAACGGCCGCCCGTTCGACAATGTGCGCCTTGTGGGCGGATGTGCGACGCATTCGAGATTCACCGCTATCAATGTGCCTCGTCGTTAGAGGAGCGAGATTTAACGCTTGTCGGCATCGTTTTGTCTCAGTTTTAGCGCCGGCGGCTTACTCGACGACTTGCGCTTTAATTAGCCACGTGACTTATTAACTCGATTCTATATTTCGTCCAAAATCGTGACGTCTGTCGGCTTGAAATTTTTTAATAATTTGATAAGTGTTACTCACCCCAGTCATAATCGACGATGGGAATCCCAGTTTCTTTCAGATGCTGAACTCTGAAATCAAAAATACAAAATATTTTAGATTAAAAAAAATATTTCAAATTTATGACAGAAAACAACGAACATTACTGGTTTCAAAATAATCCTAGTTTTAAAATAATAAATGTGCAAGCTTATGTAACGTCATCATTATATATTGATATCCTTACTCGAGAAATAACCGTTCTCGAAAGAAACGGATGGTCGGGTAAACGAAGGGTCGCGATGAGATCAAACTCATTATTAAATTTGATCCCGCGTCGCGCAATCACCGTAAATAATCGCCCACGTTCGGCGGTAGCTTATAAATTTCACGCGGCTATTACGCGAGTCACTTAAAACGCGATGATATAAATTAAAAGATTGCCGGTGCAACGATTGATCGCGAACCGTTCCTTTTTCGGCCCCGCGTTGTCCTCTTCTCTTTCTTTTTACGAATATCGCTTAAACGCTCTGCTCTTTGAACGATCACCGTTTTACTTTCACGAATTTATGAATAAGCGAAGCGTTTCGGTGTATAAATATCAGGTGTGAACAACGTGCTCCTTATTCTTTCCCTCGGAAATCATACAAATCATCGAACGAAGATAAATCTCAACGAGAGCACTATTTCACGTCGCCAGAAGATAATCCATTCTCATTCTGCTCGCTGCTTTGCAATATTTTCAGACGTTAATAAGTGCATGGGCGACGTGACACACACGCATAAACTCACATACGCAGAGCAATGTATATAATGTATGGCGCAAATAGATTGAGGCCTACTCTCGCCGTTCGCATTGCCCGTTCGGCATGAACAACGACTCTTCGGTATCGCCATGAGCCGTGTCCTAATATGGAAGCGGTGCTCATTTGGCCGCGTTCGCGTTTTACAGCTGAAATGAATTTATGGAAAGGCCACCTCTCCTTCCTCCTCTCCGCCCATCGACGAAGCGAGAAGAGAGAGAGAGAGAGAGAGAGAGAGGAGCCGCTGCTGTTGCCGCCGCAAACGCCCGACGAAACGATAAATTTACCCCTTACCGGCTCTTCCGACGTTAAATAGATGGCCGCGCTGCCGTCCTTTGACATAAACGCCCGGCATAAATTCATCAACCTTTTGACCGATGCGCCCGCTCGTGTCTCCGCGCACAATCGGCTTCCTCCCGACGGCGCGTCGAGAGGAGAAAGAAGGCGCCGCTCGCGAGAAAGCGCCTCCAGCGCGATCCTTTCGCACACGGACGCACTTCGATTTTCCTCTCAAACTTGTCCCACGTCATTCTTTTATCAACGAAGAATTTAAACCAAATTTTCTAAAAAATTGAAAATCTTTATTTTTCAAGTAAATAGAAATCTTGTAAGAATTTTTTATTCAAACACGAAGAAATTCAAGTCTAAAGAAATCCGCCACGCAAAGCGGATATACTCGTGAGCAGACACCGAAACCCTCCAACCCCGTGGAAATCACGCTCCGCCCCGTTACGTTCTTAGACGTCTGCGGTAGAAACTGGCTAGCCGTGGCGCAAAAAGCAGAAGCACAGCATCATGGCTGCGATCTCGCGAGTGAGGCGTGAACGCATTCGTTTTCTCGCCGCCATTCATTGCGACTGTGCACGACGGACAAGGACATCACAGTGCATCACGGCAACAAGCGGCTGACAATAAGAGCACTGAGGGTGCGCGCAACTTTGCACGTCATGTATTTTTTCTAAACATTCTGCATTCGTCGCGCAACGCTCTGAGGAATCACCTTCGTTTCCATAATAAGATAACTTAATCAACCCTGCCGTTAGTCTACGCAAAAAAAGAACATCTCAATCATAAAAATTTTTTACCGAGTGATATATTTCCAGAAATAAAAAGTTTATGAAACGCACACATAGAATGTAAAATAAAAGAAATTAATATCTCACAGATTTGTCGTAAGAAAGTAAGGAGGAAGTTCGATTCCGCGGCAATTCCGTTTTTAAACTGACTTACTCCTAATTGTACCGTCACTCATAACGCGAGAACAAGAACGCTCTATCTCGGCGCCCGACGCGACGTGCAGATTCCCATTGTGGCGCATCGCAAAAACCGGGGAACCGAACGATGAGTCGCGCGGATGCGAGCCCGCGGAGCTTATTTACTTTCATAACATGAGCGCAGGCAGGCGCGTGTCAGTGGCCGTGAGTTATGACTGCGCGCATAACAAACATCGGCTCGAGTAGTATTATCGCGCAACCGCGTGTAGGATGATCCCCTCCCGTAATTACAGTTAGCCGGATCTCTTTTCAATCTCGATGAAACGATTCGACGCGATGTGTGCCGAATAAAGAGATGCACTTGCTCAAACTTGCGAGCATCCGCGACGTATGTGACTCCGAGTGTAATTATCTATCAGTTATTCATCCGAGGTGTATCTCACAGACGTGTATTCGATAATCGCGAGGAGGCGAGAGCAGCGATTTCCTCGCTTCGCGCGGTAAAAACTGATTTGCATCACGAATTCAGCATCAACCGAATCCCCGCGTGAGAATTATCGCGTCGTTCCGAGCGTCGTCGTTGACGCGACGCTGACGCGCGAATTAAAGTTGGACGACGAGCTTTGACAACGATAGAGTGAAACGCCAGCCGGGCCGGACAGAGCCGAGACGAAGCCGGGCGCGTAGGTGTCGACGACGATGACGGAGTGAAAAATGGGCATCGCGGGGAGACGGACGTACGGTAATTCATTCGACATGGTAAACGAGCTGAGAGCACGGCGCGCGCTGCGCGGGGGTAATTAATTGCGCTCACGCTTTGCGCGCACACCGGCGGCGGGTGACTTAGTTGTAGTAAATTCGCGTGATGGAAATGCTTGACGGGGCGCAACGCCAGTTCGGACGTGCTTTCTATCGCGTGTCTCGGCTCCGCGAGTCAACGTGCAAACTTGAAATGAGCAACGTTTCACGCACGCAGCCGTAAGCGTTAAATTATTAATTAACCCGGCAAGAGAGTTAACATTCACGGTCGAGTCAAAGTTCACAGAGTTCACATGTGACCGGCGTATAATATATTCTTCACTTATAATTCATATATAATATATTTCTAGAAATTTCATTCTTTTACAATATAGAACTGTATTGTTGAAAGTAAATTTTGACATGATTAAATTTAAATATTTGGAGATTCGAATAAAAAATATTGGAAGCTTTGTCAGTTCCATCGTTCTACTAAAAACTAGATGATACTTCTGATCTACATATAACAAAATGATAAGAAATTTAATATGGCATTTTTTATTTACAGGCAGCAGGGAAGCGGCTTTCACGTACGCGATAAGCTCGGCCGGTGTCACGTACGCCGTAACCGCGGCTTGCAGCCGCGGTAACATCACGGCCTGCGGTTGCGAGCCTGCTGTAAGGTAGCTGTAAAATCTCAATGTATAAAATGCAACGCGTAAACTATCGTCAATTAATTATCGCGCCTTTGTGAACAGGACGAGGAAGGATTCACCGCCGATCGGCTGGGAATGGGGCGGCTGCAGCGCCGATGTCACGTACGGGATGAGGTATGTTAATCAAGCCGATGATTAATTAATTCGCACTTATCCACTCCGCTTCCTTACGCCAGCTTGCTCGGCAACGATACGCGACATGTCGGAACGCACGGCGAACACTAGACACGACGTAAATTTTAACATTATAATTTTAAAATTTAATGTTAGGTTCGCGCGTAGGTTTCTGGACGTGAGAGAGATCGAAGGAGACGCTCGGAGCTTGATGAATCTTCACAACAACAAAGCCGGAAGAAAGGTAAGCGAAATCATTAATGACAGTGTATACCTTTTGCATTTTTTTATCTGCGTAATTATTTATAAAGCTAACAGCTTTCTCGCGAAAGGAGGATCATTCGCGAGTGTCAAAAACCGACAGAACGTATCCTCAGCGTAAAGTTAACAACTATGTAATGAGCGTCATAATTGCCGTGAAGCAATACTAATTACTGCGACTCGCGAGAGAAATCGTTTAGCGCGGAAATTAAGCTCGCCGGCATTTGATGACGGCACACCAACCATACTCCGCCTCTCAATCACTATATATAATTGCAGTGATCCTAAGATTATAACATATCGCACGAAAAGTGTACAATGTGTCGCTTGTCTTGTATGCCGTTCCGAACGTCTACATTCGCAAATTTCACGCGCTCATTAAGTTCATAGAGATATATCTGCAGATTAGCATTAATATCTCGCGACGGAAAGTCCGACCGCGAGGTCGGATAACAAGATGGTAATATCGATAATGAGGCGCGCATCAAGCTCACAAGCGTATGCAAAAGCCGGACGCCATGAAATTTGATTTATCGCCCAATAACCCACGGAGAACCAATCACCTCGCAAAAGACAATGTCGTCGTTCCGGGATTCGTTCGTGCAGACACGCTGCCTGTTCGCCCTGTGTATCACTCGGACATTTCAATCGCTGCTTACGGAATCATTATGCAGATAGTATTGTATCGATGTGATTAAACGCCGATGCTGCACATTGTATCAAACTCTCACGCAATTAAAATAATTTAATCTGCAATTAGATAAAAGCAAAGATTTATATTAATATGAAATGTATAAATTCGGACAAAAAGAGCGCGAAAAAGGTCTGATGTACCGCCGATTGTTCTTCACGATCTAATCCGCGGTTCCTTTTATTCCGCTCACGCAGGAAGGTCGATGATCGAAAACGAGTGTTTGTGAGAAACGATCGCGTTATGCCCGAGGTGGAACTCGGCGAGGGCGGCGCGCCTTAATTGGGGAAAGTTCGTCGTGCTTTCGTCTTCTTCGATGGGGCTTTATTACGAGGAGGCAATAAAAACTCGCTGTTCGTCGGTGCACGTTGCACACGTATATGTAGATGTGCATGCGTACCTCGGAGTTGCGAGGCTAACGATTTATTCTTAACGTCGATCGGCCTCGGCGCGCCACATACTTTATGCTCCGACGATTTTTTTTTTAACCTCTCTTGCATGCAGCAATCGGGATAATTCGAAATGTAAACCAGTTTCGTGCGCGTATACGCCGCGGCCATTCGCGAGCATTCGCGGCCGATGCACAATGAAAGAAGCGAGTGCCGGAATTTACAGATTACTTTACTCGATACGATTACGACCGTTTAAGATCACCCGGTCGGTTGTTCGAGTTAACCGAGACGTACCACCTCTCGTGCCAGTAGCGTGGCTATCCGTTCTCATCTCGTCTCAAGCACAAGAAAGTCGCGATATTCTTTTTCGTGCCTCGATTCGCTCTGTCGTAATATGAGACAGAAGGCGTCCTGCTCGCATGCACTGTCGCGCCATTGCGAGAGAACGAACAAGCGCAGGCCCTAAAATATTCCACCTCGCGCGCTATCATCGCACGGTTATGCCTTATGAATAATTTGGTACTTCTTTATTCTTCTTGACCCGCATTACAAAAACAATCGACCACTGGCGTTAAATGATATGCGACGACCATTGAGACTTTATTGAACCACGCGCCCTAAAGCCATTAACCGCAATTTCATTGATAAATTCGGTATGAATATTTTATCAATCGAATGATTGTTATCGAAAAAGCAAAATCGATTTTCATCGAAAGATTAATTTTTATGAAGAGTACTCTCGTCCACCTTCAAATTAATCCACTTATTTGAGAGAACGCATATTCTGTAAGTATAATATTAAAATTACTCACCGCTCGATGTCCTGCTGTTGGCTTTGCCATTCGCTCCGACATTGACTGCGCCAAATACTTGTACGGCACTAATTATCACGATACGATCGGTCACTTTATACGGCACTCCCGATATTTACAAGCGCGATACACTTTCGAACGAATAACGTAAAACGCCCGTAACTTTGCTCGACACTCCCGACATTCGCGTGAAATACGTTTAAAAGTTTGAAGGAAACTTCACACCGATGCTCAATGATTCGACGAGCAACCGACGAGCGATCCGACACGACCCGTGATCGTTGATTTTACGAATAAACGCGATCGTACGCTCTAATTAATAATCCACGACGATTGTTCGTTGCTACATTCGACAATCCCGATATTTATTTGCACGCGAAATTCACTTCGAACGAGAATATACACGTACGAAATACGACGATGCCGCTCGCGCATTTAACACTCTCGCCATTGTCCTGTGAACTAATCAACGCCACCGCGAAATAGATCATGTGACGTCATGTTTAGAAATGATCACGTGATTGTATTCGAAATTTCCTAAGATGTTATGTTACTTAACCTATCTGATAAAACCACGGAAAAATAACAAAATATAGAAAGATTGATAATCGCAACCGTATGCATCAATTAATATAATAATAAAGATTCAATACTTTAATAGCTCCAAAATATATTTAAAAAATTTGAAGCTTCGCATTAATGCGTTAAAATTAATGATTTGATTAGCCATACCCGACACAATGTAATAGATACGATTGGTATTTTTACGAATCCCGAAAGATTGACAACTGCGCATATATCTTAATTAACATTCCCCGATAATTACCCGTCACGAAATCTGTTCCCAACAGTCAAAATAGTGCGCAGCATTATCTTAGAACACAAAAAATACACGGAAAACACAAAACTATACTTACTCGCGCCCGACACCTGCATCATTGCCCAGCGGAAAAATCAGCGCAGCCGCGAAATAGATCTCGTGACATGTCATGTGACATATTTCCATGTTCGAACTTCTACAAAAATGTGCTGCAAATTATTGTTATATGAACAAGTTCTCTGATTAATTATTACATCTATAGTTTATTCTATACATCGATTGCTACTGCTTACCACATATTTTATACGATTAAAAAATCGACGATTTTTTAACCACTCCCGTATGCTACATGGGATAATTCGAGATGTAAACCAGTTTCGTTTGCGGCGATGCACAATGAGAAGCCCCCATCGAGAATCGAGCGAGCGTAGGAATTTACAGATGAACACTCGATACGATTACGACCATTTAAGATCATCCAGTTGGTTGTTCGAGTTAACCGAGATGTATCTCTTGCACCAGTGGCGTGGTTATGCGAAATCTAATCTGGAATAATTTCAGAGAACATTATTGTAACAAATTATACATATATTTGAAGCAATCTATTAAAATATTTAAATCAATATTCAGATATAATGAACTTTCCTTTCTTTCAATTTGCATTATGCATATATGAACCAGGAATACGAATACGAACGCAAATTATATAGAAAACAAAATTGTTACTTATACAAATATCAAAATCCAAATTTATTCCAAATTCAATCCAAGTGATGAGATCGGAGTCAAAGTGTTGAAGAATCTCAAATAAGCTTTCTTCTCAGAAGCGCAATTGTAGACTTCACATTTTTAGATGTAAGATATAGAGTATTACGAAAAAAGCATTATTGTACAATCATGCTTAAGCAATCGAATTACCTGCAATATTATGACAGTGGGAGCTCTACGCCATTGATTCCTTCGTAATGGACCGATGTGTATCTCCTTGTCCTTTGAAAATGATTCAGGTATCAGGCGGCGCATTCGTTCTCATCGGGCGCATTGTAAGTTCTCGTTCTCCGACCAGAAAGACCCCGTTCGCCTGTGCAGATTTGAAATTTGCATAGGACACGCGTGTATGATGTAAGGAACAAATCGGAGTACACCTTGCATATCCACCAAACACAAGTTGTAATCTGTTTCGATATGATATATGTACTCGTTTCGACCTTACATAAATCTCTTTTATACTTCTTACTTTGAAATTAATATAAAAAAGCAGCAAAAATATTTTATTATTAAATAAATCGCAAAACTATATGTAATATAATCTGCATATAAAACTTTTTTTTATAATTATACCATATATTACTTGAAATTGGCCGAACAAAGTTTTCAGATTTCATTATTTTAATGATCAGCTATGAGAATCACAACGATTATACGATTACATAATATTACTGCCGTGACATTTTTATATAAAACACAATGTTAAATGTCAGCCGTCGGATAACATTAAAAAGAACACTTGAAACTGCATCTGATCATTCGCATAAAGAATGTTTACGAAAATAGTAGAAATTACACTATTAATAACTTGAGTATTTTCTTTTTTCAGATAGTTAAAGCTCTTTTACAGACGGAATGCAAATGTCACGGTGTATCCGGATCATGCACTGTAAGAACATGTTGGCGAACGTTGCCCAGTTTTCGCCAGATCGGCGATGCGCTGATGAAAAAGTATTATAAGGCCAGACCTGTCATGGCAGTCACACCGTCTCCCTCGCCCACAATGCAGGTAATTTACTTCACAAATACTCCATAAATATTGCGAATAAAAATCAGTGGCCAATTTAAATTAATTTAATATTTTATCAAGTATTGCTTGTTTAACGGAGAAATGTTCTTGACATCATTTCCGAAATTTAATATACATTATCTTACGCGATTCATTCTCAGCCGATGGACTTGATATCGCATTCCATGTCGTCGGAAATGGTACCCATATTGGGCAACGACGCCAAAACCCAGGGCAAACCGAACGATCTTGCAAAGTCGCGGCATGATCGGCAGCCTTCGTCGAAAAAGATCAGCAAACCGAAGAGGCCGCACTTGGTCTTAAAAAGGACGAAAGTCAGTGGCGGTCCGAGCATGGGTTTGAAGAGGATTCCAAAGAGAAGCGAGCTGGTTTATCTGCAATCTTCCCCCAATTATTGCGAGCCGGATTTGACGCAGGGTAGTCTCGGAACGCAAGGCAGATACTGCAATCGTACAAGCAAAGGTAAGTGACAATAAACAATAAAGAACAATAATTCAATCGATAGTAAATGAATAACAATGCAAATCATTAAATTCTTATATTTGAAAAAAGAAAAGTCAAAATTATATCTCGCTATTTTAAATTTTTAGTCTATTGCTTCTTTATTTTAATATTTAATTAAATTCTCAAATAATAAAATCGATAAACTATTTGAAAGATTCTTCGACAAAATCGCTTTTTCACACTCACGAGAATATTATTTCTACATTTTTAGGAACCGACGGATGCGATTTAATGTGCTGCGGCCGCGGCTACAACACTCATCAATTTACGAGAACATGGCAGTGCAACTGCAAATTTCAATGGTGCTGTCGCGTACATTGCGATACCTGTACGGAACGTACCGAGGAATACACGTGCAAATAACACCATTATCGCACAATGTGTGTGTATATATTTGCAAAATACAACACGTATATACTGACGATGATATTCAAACGAACAAACTTTATCTTATAACGAACAAGAGCAGACAACCTGGCATGCAAACAACGCGTCGATACTTAAAAAATTATTGTAAAAACTATATCAAAATATCATAATTATAGACAATTAACTTTGTTATCAAATATATTCGGTTCGATCAGAATTGTTAGCTTCTTTACATTTTCATAGAATTATTAAACGATAAAATTAGTTTAAAATTAAGTTTAAAATAAAAAACGAATTAAACTTAAAAATTATACTATGCCAAAATTCACATCCTATCTGGAAATTTTCCACGTATTATTTTCTGTTCTATTATACTGTTATATTCATATCCCATTGTCAGTCTGGACGTTTGATATATTGACGTGATCACTGTAGTAAGTATATTTAACATTATGTAAATGTTCGTTTAGACATAAAATTTACTGTGCGATAGTAATATAGTAAATATGTATTTTATAAGTAGTTCGTATGTTCCCCTAAAATTAGTGCTACATATAAATAATAGATAACATTTTCTCCGAATCAATATTACAAGTGAATCTCCTACTTATGTCTTATAAACTCTCTAGATATTTTATAGGGATATACTTCATAAATTATTATTTATTAAAAGCGCACGATAAATTATACTCATGTACTTAATATCTTTGTCTTTTCGCTGGTAAATAAAGCATAAGAATTTCCGTCGATTTCCAGATACCATCTTTTCTTACCATTTGTTTACCTTTCCTTGCTTCGTAAATATTGTTTCTATAGCTAGAGATAAAATCCTGAAGGACTGCTTCTTGGCATGCTCTGATTGGTCTTCATATAACCATGCAAATAAAGAACACAGGTATCAACACTTTGTGCTAAATCATCAGAGTAGTCTTCAGTTCACAACGAAAGCACTTGTCTCTCTGACGTTGGAGTTCTCTATTCATCTATAAAGAATTCTTCATATTATCAATCAATAATCGTAAGTTATTTTTATCAATTTTCCCTAATACATAAAATTTGTTGTCAAATATAATTCAAAGATTTAAATATCGTCTTTTTATACTACATATACAAGCACTTCTTGCACATTGTCCTTTTATTGAATGTGTTACTTATAAAATTTTCAAATAATCCTTGTAATATTTTAACGTAAAATTTGCTTGCAAGTATAATTCAATGTATGCACACAATACATTCTGCCAAAATTTGCTACCTTGATTACGAATTGTACTAGCAAAAAAATATAATCAGCAAGTGTTTTCTTCTTGAATTACAGTCCTGCAGAAGTGTGTGCTCTCATTATTATTTAGCATCGTTCAGCACTTACTGACAATTATTGACAGTTTACTAACGTACATACTTAAGTAATGACAAATAATACTTACGTTCTTGATAACTTATTCGAATTTGTTTTATCCATACGATTGATAGAATATTCCAACTTAAAACTTTTTGGGAATGTTGCTATGCTCGGTAAATTCATTTCTTTATGCCCGATTCCATCAACGTAGATTAACTTTAATCTCGGTTCAACTTACTCTTCACCTTTTCCTAATTCTTAGAACTAGAAAAAGATGAAGAGTAAGTTGAACCGAGATTAAAATTAATCTACATTGGTGGAAATGGGCATTAGTGCATATCTTCCTGTTAACCTACTTTTGATAGAGTTTTATTACGTGAAGTTAACATCGCATCTTATGCAATCCGGCCGTCACAAAGTGTATTCGCTTTATTTGCATTTCTTGTTTCTTTTGTTTTGTTTTTTACATATTTTACATATTTTATTCAAATATGCAAAATGCGACAATTAAAACAAATAGTATTCCTTTATAATTACATGCACATAAACATACCACTCACGCGCGCGCGTTACGGTCATCGACAAAATTATTTCTAACTAAATTATGTGACAATCAAAAGAATCTGAGGATAATAATAGAGCATTGACATTATCGATAGTTTTCGAGCATAAATATTTGAATCTGTTTTAGGTTGTAATGTGTAGCATTAATTTTACAATTTCCAATTATTCTGATATATTGTAGGTAATGTATAAACAATCTGCAGCGTAATATATTATATATTTTTGTGAAACTGCATCTTTAGGATTAAAAACAAATAGTATCAAACTCTTTAATTATCTCCAGACCTCTTGAAATTTATGAAGATTTATCAATGTCCGGCAACTTTTAGTTTAATTTATTGTTGCTATGAAGCACTATACTCGCAATTCTGTTTCCATCTAAACATGTATGTTGTGTCTAATATTTTTTAATTCATGCATTTGAATCATTGAGACGGAACAGGTGATTACAATTTACATTGTTAATTAAAAAAAAGTTACATAGTCTATAATATTTGCTCTTCCTAAAATAGTCCTATAATTATCAATACTGTTATCAATTTAAAACATGATGTAATAACACAATTTATAATCCATATTAATAATATATTATTAATGTAAAATATTCGTACACATTAAAGTATTTAGTTTATTATTATATTAATTCCATTAGTTAATTAGCAGCAGCGAATTGTCCACATGCACACACGAAGCAACGATATTTTTAAAATCCATTGTTTAATTAAACTATAAATTATTACATGTATTATTATAAATTATTAAGTAACTCTTAATCAAAATATAATTAAATAGTTGCATTGTTTTTTACTTATTTTTTTTATTACATAGTTCTAAAAAAATTTTAGATTTTCTAGATTATATTTCATGATAGAATATGTTTTTTAAGTTCGACACAACTTAAGCACGGTATATACTTTAATCGTGTTTTTAAAGAAATATGTGTCACAGAACAATGTCAGACCAATCAGATGAAGTTGCCAACCTGGATGCCGCTGTTCAATATGATCTGGAAGTTCAACATGTTGATGTCGCTGTCCAAGTTTCGATGCATCGATACAGGACTGTCCAAGCTTTGGGTGATCAACTTGACCATGCTGTCCAAACTTTGGGTAATCAACTTGACCATGCTGTCCAAGTTTCTGAAAATCATCCCTTTGGAAGCAATAATGACAACGAAAATCCTTTATGCATAATTCGCACGCAAGGTCAGCATTCTCGGCAAATTAATGTTCCACATTGTGAATGTGTACCTCCACCAGAACTTATAATTGCTAATTTACCAACGCCATCGTATCAACTCTCCTCTTGCTGCGGAACAAATTGTTCCTATCATAGGATGATTGTAACATGCTTGAGTCTCGATCAGATTGAAGCAATGTTTAACCTGATATTTTCTGAAGCATTCCAGTGTAATTCCGACTTATATAATGCCGATTCTCTTGATCGTTAAGTATGCAAAATAATTTATTATTGAAATCTAAAATTAAAAAAACAAACAATTCAATTACATCAAATGTAAAAGTATACTTTGCACAATAGACGAGCAAAATATTGCAAAAAATCAAGAGAAACCTATCCGCATATACGAAATGCATTGTCAAAATAATTCAGAAATCAGTTGTCAGGAGTGAAAGAAAAAGAAATGAAGAAACAGGAAAAAGAAATGGAGATGGAAATAAAATAAGAATGAAAGCAATGGCAGTTTCATAGATCCAATGTCTTATTTAAGAAATATTTAAGATTCAGCGTGAAATTCTTTAAATTCTTTTTTATCGTACATAGCTTTATATTACATAGATAAATGACAGATTACACTAAATGCAAAACTATATTGTGTGCACAACAATTAACTTTATTTCTGCAGTTATTTAATGCACATGCAAATATGCAATAAAATACACGTATATATACGTATTAAAAAATATATAATATTTTACTTAATTTCTGTCTTTTTTTTATTTCTAACAAAACAATATTTTTAATTTCTTTTTTATTCTTAACGTGATTAACTAAAAATTTACGAATAGCTGGAGTCGCAATTTTGTTCACACGGTGAATCTTAGCATTTTATACTTTAATTTTAAATTTTTATTATCTATTACTTATTTTCTCCGTGTATTTTAATTATTTTATACTTTGGAAAATTGCTAAAAAAAAACTGTTTCTTTATAGCTTTTATTACGTGCAAATATCTTTGTATTGTGTGTAGAAATCTATTCGTTTTACTTGCATTTTTGTAATATCTTTTCTGTAGTTTTCCAATTTGCTTTTATTTTTCTGGACTTAAATGTACATTATTTTATATAAGAAGTTTAATTAAAATGAGATGATAAAACACATACAGATATTGGACACACGTTCTTAAAATTTATTGTATATAAAAGTAGCTTATTTCTATCATTTCTGAATTTAATATTTCTTAGTACAATTCTGACAGTAATATTATGAATATGTCATTTTTTGTATTATCTGCTATATCAATATTAATCTTCTTTTGGCTTTACTATTTTATATCAGACTTTATTCACTTACAAACTCATAGATTGATTTTAATTGAGATAACAAAGGCTTAAGAAACAGTTTCAATATTTTAGGGCAAGTTCTTCAGATCATAAATAGTGATCCATTGAAGATCCATTGAATAAATATTGATTGATAATATATTTATTTCATAACATTTATTATTCTCTGAATTAGTACAAAAATATTATCATGTAAAAATTTATATGTAAAAATTTCATCGTCGAAATCTATTCTCTTATATATATAAAATTTCGTATTTATAATCAGATATATAACAGATATAAATATATGACATATATATTGTCACATACATATATAAAATATGATATTTAGATATATAAAAATGTAAAACATATGTAAATATGTAATATAATGTAAATATCATGAAAAAAAATGTATAATACATTGTAAATATGTACATATGTAAATATATAATATAAAATATATATATATATATATAAATAGAAACAATGCATTACACTGTTCATGTATCCACATATACATAGAATACATACATATTTATATACACCTATACAATTATATTATGATAATATGTTATATAGAAAATTGGATTAAAAAATATAATATATATATATATATAATAGAATCTAATACATATTATAACAGCATATCAAATTTATCTTTTAAAATACGAATGTTCAAGTATTTGTATCATATTTTTCCAGTTAAAACAGTACAAAAATATTTCAATCCGTATTTAATTTTTCTAAATTTTACTCAATATTTTCTGCGCTTCCTGTTTTGCTTTCTGATCATCATCATTTCTCGCAGGAAATTCAGCAGCTTTTTTCAAATATTTTATTGCGTCTTCCTTACGATTTAGTTTTAGATATGTTTTTCCTAACATCAGTAAATTGTGACTGTAAAAATTTGGATCAACTTTCTCGGCATTCTCGAGATATATCAATGCTTCTTCAAAGGATGACGTCGGTGGTTCACCAAATACGAGAGATGCTATTTTTCGTTGATACCATGCCAAATCAGAAACCTCATAGCACCAGCATCCAAGCATGTAAAGCGTTGTTGCATCAGTGGGATTTAATTCCGATGCTCTCTATAATATAAAATGACATTTAATTTCAAATTGCATTTTCTATCTTAACTTATAAAGTTTTACAATTTTACTTTTGCAGATGTTACTTTTGTGTTTGAACTCATTATTTGCTAAATATCTTACCAGCAAATGTATTTTAACATTATATATTTCTTTTATTTGTGCTTTTGTGCCTTCAAAAGCAGTTTTACGATTAAGAAATATAGAGAGCCACTTATGAACAGCATAATGATCTTCCTGAATATCAAGGGCAATACTAATCAGATCATATCCTTCGTAAATCAGTTTCTTTGCTTCAATATCACTGGCAGTTTCAGACATTTTATATAAAGCTCTGGATAAACGCCACAAGATTTCAACATCCTTACTATCCTAAACATTAAATAAATGGAAAATATTCAGAAATACATAACATTTACATTACAAGACAACTAAGAAAATTTTAATTACCTTATAATTGGACAATAGATCATATATACTTTTATAATCTCCCTGATCGAAAAAAGCATCTGCCTTAGCGACAAGAACTTCTTTCTTTGTAATTTGTACCGCATCTTCATTTTTGACTTTTATGAATCCCCATGCTCCCATAATAGCAAACGATGATGCCATCCACATTCTTCCAACTTGCATACTGTTTTCTCTCTGAAAAAAATTATTTTTAAATATAAGTAACTGTACTACCATATTACATCCTGACACAATTCTATTTTTTACCTTGTATACTGGACGACTATTTTTATACAGAATAATTCTTTGGAGAATTCTGTTGCGATTTGTAATGCGGTATAGCTTCTGTAGTAGCATTTTGTACTTTGATTCAGTTTGAAAAAATTTTAGAAAAGGTACATATGTAGATTAGTTCACAGAGTAATAAACTTATTTAACCTTCAAACGTCACTTGTTGCGTCTGTTATATTGAGAGCAATTATTTTAATCGTAACACAAATTATTAATTTTTAAGTATTTTTATTAATATTAATTGAATAATAATATATTATCTTAAAGAACATATAAATCACAGATGCAATCACATTGTAAGTAAAGTTTTTTTGCTGCACATATATGAACGTATACCGTCGTTACAAATTAATAACCATTGATACTTTCGATGTCAGGACAAGTTATATAAAAGCTCATAATTTTCTTTATGTTGTTTCATATTCTCACTGTTAATCATATATAATGCATATCTTGGGTGGAAATTTTTACGACAAACAAACGTCAATTAACATTACGTATGTATGTACACGTCAGTCGGACATCCATATTGTAAACTTCTTAGAATCGATGTCCGTATTGTAAACCGTAGTGTAAATATTGCAAATCTAAATATTTATAATTAAATAAAAACTAAATTGATGAGACATTTAATATTAGAAAAAATATTATAGAAGTAAAAAGTCAATCATCATCATCATCATTATTATTATTATTATTATTCTATAAGAATAAATTGCTAGAATTAGCAGGATTGAAGTAGATCTTTATTTGGAAGATACATAGGTATTTGTAGGATTAACGTAATCGAAATGGGGAGGGTGAAAAGTGATTAAACACAAATGTACAAACGAAATACAATAAATGGTACTTTTAATCGCGTGTTCAGCGGTGTGGAGCGTAACTTATCGGCGGCGCACTATGAAAGCACAGCCTCTTTTCTCTCTTTCTCCTTCTGGATTTTGTCAATAATCATATATTGAACTCGACTTACACGCTAAAGCCCCGCACGCTAATCGCTTCCTCTGTTTTAAAAATAATCATACATTTCTTTTTTTTTGTAATACAAAAAATCAGGTAATGTGTTACATCGTAAACGAGGACATTGCACTGCGATCTCTTTCGCTTGGCCATGGCTGTGTGGGCGCGACTACCACGAAGAATTTTGGAATAACGCAGAAAAAAAACAAATGAGGGAGCGACTGCGATACAAGTCAGTACGGTGTCACGACACATATCTCTATGTGAAAAAACCTTGTACATATCGTGTCACTTACAACTCTCGAACTATAAGATTCTTCGATAAATTTTTAATTGTCTATGTTTACGCCTCAAATTCATACCCGAGACACAGAGTATGAAGTTAAGATATATTTAGCGGTTTAGAAGGCATTGCTCGCTGTATCCTCTTTTTTTCTGGTATCTTAGAAAATTCTCTCTGGAACGATGCGCCGCAAGACGAAGAGATGGTCGTGCAGGTCGCTTATTATATACTTATAATCATCTTAACGTTATTCTTTAAATACGTTCTTGTAGTCTTTACATGAAATGTTTGTGAGTTCTCGTTTTTTTTGTATTTTTTTATAATAAAATTATTTTTTTTTTCTAATCTTTGTAATCAGCTGTTGTTGCCCTGTGAAACCTGCCTTCTGTCATAATACAATAATACTTGCATGGTAGGTTCACGCTTCTGAATTTGGTTGTTTTTCCTTTATATCACAATGTCATCTCTGCATCTGTTTTAATAACATTTAATCTTTTTGTCGTAATTACACCAAATTCAAATGCAATTGATTGCAGTTTTATTCGTACTTCAATGTCATATTTAAGAAATATCCTAAGCCGCAAAGTATCAGCAAGTGCCAGCACAAATTCCTCAAACTCCATTTCATCGTACACAGCTTTGTACCATATAGGTAAACGTCAGATTGTACCAGATGCAAAACTATGTTTTGTGTACAATTAACTTTATTTCCGTATTCAATGCACATGCAAATATGCAATAAAGATAAAAAAATTGTGTTATACAGTTCTTTCTGTATTACAAAAACTACATTTCGCTTAATGAACCTTCAATACGAAAATCATGTGTATTACTCATGCGACACTGCATGACACCTACTACTTTGGAGTTGCGTTTCGCATTGCAAATGCATTGTCCCGACTTAAGCTTTTTCGTAAATAGACAGTTGAATCGTGATGCTGCATCTAGCGTAAATGCATAATAAAACTATAAGGATGCAGAGCGTATAGTTTACTGTGTGTTTTAGTGTGTATTTACGCTAGTGTAGCGTTTTCTTATCCCGTTTATTGCGTGTGAGGCTTGCTGCGTGGGGCAAATCCACTACGGTTACCCCTCTGAGTGCGAAATTGTCCGCGAGGTCCTGAGCGTTCATTTCGCGCAGGTCCTCTGGGTCCACCGCCACCGGCACGCTTGAAACCATTATTGTATCCGTTATTTCCGTCGTTGTTACCCCAAGAACGTTGTTGATATCCATTTTGGTAATTGCTGTCGTTGCGATAATATGAGCCTGCAAAAAAAAAAAATTAATGCATCTCAACTTTTTATTGACAAAAAGATTTTTAAAAAAATGGATAAAAAATGTTCTGTAAAAATATTTTGAACAAACTTATTCGTCTTACTGTTCTCTTACCTTGTCCTGCGCGACCGTTTTGCTGATAATTAGTCCTGCTTCTGCCATTATAACCATTAGCAGTCCCTCTTCTGCCTCCCCTGGTCCTGTATCCACCACGTTGTTGATCACCCCAAGTCTGCGGAGATGTCTGTTGTTGTGGACCCTGTTGAGAATCTTGAACCGGCTGCTGTTGATCGGATTGATTCCAATCGTTGGTTTCAGTCATCTGACACCAATCGACAGATTCATTTTGCTGTTCCAATGATGAATCTGTGGTAACGGTTCCATTTTGAATATTCTCGGGCTTTTCCTGAAAAAAAAATTGCCGACAACAATATCAGTTGACAATATCAATATTAATCAATAATTTGTTGATTAATTTTAAGCCAACATTAGATTTTACCTCTGTGGATGTCTGTGTTTCCTGTTGAAGCGTTTGTTCCTTAAAATTTGGCGTCTGTCCCTGCTGCAATTGCTGCGCCGCATTTTGTTGCTGTTGTGGTTGTTGAGGCTGATAATTAGATGGATGCTGCGGGCTAAATTGCATATTCGCCGGTTGATGCGACGGCGGCATAGGAATCGGTGGTGGTGGATTAGGATTGGTGAATCCCGGAATGTGTGCAATATCAGGTTGATGTTGATAAATAACCTGCTGAACGCCTACCGGAGCATTTGCAAAGTTCTGATTCGTAAAAGTCTGAGTGGGGATGGGTGCGTTAACTGTAGGAGGAATGTGAGACACGATGGGTGCTTGCGAGGTGACATCTGGCGAATCGAGCTCAGATTCCTGTAAGAAGAAAAAATTCGGCGTTCCTATGACGTCGTTGATTCGAGGTGCCGGCGGAGGCTGCTGTTGGGATTGCTGAGCCTGCTGCGGTTGTTGCTGTTGCGGCTGAGGAACGAAGTTGGTAGTATTTGTGTAATAAGGAGTGTCGACTGGTGCGGCTGGGTGAGGCGGCATAGGCTGCGGAACAACCGGGATGGGTCCCGAGACCGGAGCGGTACCAGAAACAACGGGAAGTGGAGCAACTTGGACTGGAAAATTTGGAATGGGTATCATGGATTCAGGTGGAATGTGCCTATCGTTGCTGTTATATTCCTCGCTGACTTGTTCCTGCACTGTCTGTACGTCAGTAATCTTTGTCTCGGCCACAGCTTCAATAAGCTATATAAATGTAAATCAATTAGAATATATGAAAGAGCATATTGAATAATAAATAATAATTTAACATTCTGTGCAATGCATACCTCTTCTACTGGTGCTGATTCTGAAGATTCGTGAACTTGATCAAAATAGCCAGATTGATTGATTTTTACAGTAATCTCTTTTAATTTGTTGTAGGTAGTTCCAACAACTTCACGTTGTTTTCCATCCATAATTGCTACAAGATGCTCAGCCACTTTCTGCGTTTGTTGACCAAATACCAGATCACCCTCTTCACGATTTTTCATCAATATCTCATTGTATAAGCATTCCAGGTACTTCAACTCTTCCTCCGACAGCTTTACAGCTCCGTTTTTTCCATGCAAAAAGTCATCTCTAACTGAGCTAGTTCCTATGTTTACCAAGATGTGTTGTATGAGTAGCGCCTCTTTTACCTACAATCAATGACACATTTATTATATTTGTACACATATTTAGATATTTTCTTAATTAAAAGAAATTTTTGTTTCTTTGGAAAAATTTTGCTCCAGAAAATAATAAATTAGATTCTTCTAAAAATTAGAAAGTTTTTAAAATTAAATTTAGAAAAACAGCAACTCAATATGTTTAATGCGTTACTTCAAAATGTAATATTTATTCAAGACATTATAATTGCAGTCTTCTAAAGATTAAACTTATGTATTTCATGTATAAAATATTGTAATATATGATATGTACATGTAAGTAATATGAATAAAGTATATATAGATCAAATAATGTTACATACTTTTGCAATGTCCTGTTGCATTCGTTCAACAGCCTCCTTTCGCGCCAATTTCTTTTGTTGTTTAACCGCATCATTGGCAATACTGACAATCTGCTTATACAAATCTCGAGTATTATCCAACGTCTGAAGAACTTCGTCATATTTAGCCACTGCTGTCTTCTGATCAGAATTCAGCTCTTTTCCATTTTTTTGCAAATCCCTGTACGACTCAAGTCTACCCTATAATTGGAAAAATATATTTATAGACCTACTAAACTCTCTTTTCAAAATAACTAAATATGTAAATATACTATTTTGTATGCAACATTATTTCAGAATTCGTAAAATTATTGTTGCATTTAATCGATATATAAAACATAGTTATAAACAAATAGTTATCAAGATGCGATACACAAAATATAGATAAGTGAGCAAATGTTCAAATACAATTTATAATTTTTCTAATCTAAAAGAAAGTAATTTTTTTAAATATTTGGTGAACACGGTGAGATCATGCGACGATTCGGCAGCGTCGACGCAGCAGCGTTCTCCGCGATCGAGTTACAATCGAAACTGTAAAGAAATGCCGGATGCAAATTACGGATTCCAGCTTCCAGAATTTTAAATTAGAATTCTACGACACGTCATCATTAGCAGACATTATTACCGGTACATGCTGGCGTACCAAGTCCTATCGCGACGGCATCGAAAAATGCGATCGTACATAAAGAAGTCTCGTGCACGTAGATGATAAACCGCCATGATACGAGGTTGGCGACATCAAGTTTGAACGTTCGAATGCTCGGGTTATCCTTTTTTGCATAAACACGCGTTATCGCGAATTACGAATCGACGCTTAATCGACGCAACGTGGACGAAACGATCCCGGCATGCGTCGATTGAAATTCAGAGAAAGTTGAGGCGCGAGCACATGGCGCATACGGATCATGGCGGATCGCACGGTAAGGAAGCCACCGCGACTGACAGATAGACTTTTATCTGTAATTACGATTGTATCGGTTATAATGCTACATTTACCTTACGCTTTTCGAGATTACGAATTTTATGCTCGATTACGACGATCACTTGGCGTAAGGGGTCCACGGTCTCCGTAGAGGCCTGTTTTTCTAGTTTGTGGTTAACAGAAGGCATTCTTCACGGGCAACAAACACGAACTGGAAATCCGTACGGTAACCAAGCTGAACGGAGCCACGAGTAAGGAGGGGGGAGAGCGAGAGTGAGTCAGTGGGACGGCGGGATGGCGGGTAATGTTGCCGAAATTCACAATACGCATGCGCAATAATGATGTACTAAAGGCTCGTTCAGACTAACTTGCATAGCTACATGCATTAAATGCTTTTGCATAAGAAAAATTCACCAACTTAAATATAGATCGTATGAAAATTTCAAAGATAAAAATTGTATAATTTTGGTATTTTTGCAAACAACTTATATTAAATAATAGTCAATTCAGAACGGTCAATGATATTAGCGTTTATGACAACAAAGTCATTAGTTAATTGTCCGAAAATTTTAGCTAAACACATGTTTGTTCTTAAAAATAAAGTTTATATTTAATTTTTGAATACCATATACTAAACGTATCACCAGTAGTGTAAATTTTTTTATCACGAAACTTTACTTATGGCAGATTCACACTGCATTTGATGAACGAGATATTGACATATTCAAGAAAAAACGTGTTTTCACATGATAAATTTATCTTTAAAAAATAGAATTTTTTTATTAAACAATAAATGTCATACTTTGGATGACAAATACAATATAAATCTTCTATCAGCGTTGTGAATCTTTACGTTACTTTATCAATGGTCAAGTGGCACACCGGCGTTATTTAAATTGCGCGCGCTCGCCTCGACACCAACAAGTGCGACAAGTGTTTACCGGGTAGTTTGCTTCGTGACGTTCTTTGGTGTGTGTTTACGAGACGAAGTGATACGGCTCGTAGAATGGGTGTCACCGTGTAAGTAAATTCTCATGCTCATATCAAATTCGTAAAGCTTTTCGCTGTACGATCAATATATAACGATTACTGAATTTATCATACTAATACGCGCGTCCGCGTGTTTCGTCGCGCACAAAGGTTATGTTCTTTGCGGCCGACATGCGTCCCTTCACTTCTCACATAATTATCAATTACTGTAAATTACGCAACGATTCTTTTAGCACAAATATTCTTTTAATTCTTTGGTGACAAGTGATTTCTTTATGTTTGGCAGGTTGCAGCAGTTTCCGATGATCGAGAATCGCACCGGGCCGCAGACGATCGAGTTCCTCACGAAGAGAGTCGTCGCCTTGGGAGCAGTGCAGACAGGACAATTTCTGGTGGATTGCGAGACATACATGTCGGCGCCGCTGCTTGGTAAGTGTCTTTATATTTTCCGACGTAACGTCTGCATTTCGAATAAATTCATATACGCTGTGATAACAACTAGTACATGCCGGTCGACATAGATGGCTATTGTTGGACATGAAGATCCATGATAAAAACATTTTACTATTTATGCTATTGATGATGAAACCGATATCTGCTTAACACTATAAATTAAACAGAAGTTTCGATCCTTGTCATTGATAGTTTTCAAAAAAGTATTTTTAACAAAAATTTTAGAAGATTATAAAATAAACTAGAAAATATACAATTTAAAATATAAAGCAAGGAGCAATGAAATTTTTTAGGCACTTAAATTTATTAAATAGTATTATTCCAGAAATAATACAGTTCTAAAAAATTGCTATTTTTTATATTTTCTTCATAAATACGAAAAAAGGTTATATTCTAGGGTTAAAGAAATGTTTAATATGGTATAAATTAATAAATGCTAATTTTTATTTTAAAAATTCCTATTTTTGATGCAACAAATTTGTGTAATTTTTGTTTTCAAATTTAATTTTATTAAAATTTATTAAGTTATGCTTTTGTAACATTGAAGAAATTTGATGTGGGATTTAGGCAAAAGATTAATACATACACTTATTTTTCCTTCATTTGTTTTTTCTTTTGGCGTTTATACATGTGTATATAGGTTTCTATACAAACACGCAATTGTTGGTTCCGCCGGAAATATCTTCGTCAGCGATCGTTATATCCAGTATATTATTCGTTACTTCTAGAGAGGTGTAAACGCAGACGCTAACAAAATTACTTAAGTACATACTTACGCATAACATAAATATATATTGCACTTATTGAGAGTGCTTGCTTTTCTTTCTAAAACAGGTTCACTGTCGTTGTATCGGCAGGACCATTTGTGCTATTCGTATTATTTTAATCAACAAATATAATAGTCGAAATCAATTGATTAACAAAATTATCTTGGTGTTCTTGTTACATTGAAAAAAGTAAAAGAAAACAATGAAAATTTTTTTATTTGACAATTGAATCTAGTTTGTATCTTAAGAAACTTTGACGTATAATATTATCACTTTGCACAGAAATAATTTGTTATTCAATATTAAACGCTGCGCCGCGCGCGTTATTTGAATTAATTTTCGTCGCATCGCGTAGAAATGCGACAGAATAATAGTAGTAAATATTAACTCTATACGAAGGTACAAATACAGCTATATGTCTAGGCGTCATTACAAAAATATTAAATCTAGCAAGCGAAGCTAAATGTAGCCCATTATAAACAAGGTCGGTGTAATATATATATATATATTTATTTTATTTGATTTATTTCGCATTTTTTTCTCTTCGTTAAAAATACGTAATTTTATTATCCATGATAAATGGATAAATTTCATTAAGTATATAAGATAGCGACGGCCAGCGCTAATTTTTATTTGAATAATTAGATATTTATTGTCAATAAATAGTAGATTTATTGTCGGTAAATAGAATTAAACGTGATTCATTGTTCTTTCCATGCGGAAAGCTCTTTCATCACATCCAGGTATTATGTATCGCGTGTAATATAAAGTCGAATTTCCCTAAGTTGAATTTCTATTTATTTGAAATCTCTGATTGCAATGTGCTAAAGTGTGGAAACTCACTAAGGAAAATAATATTTCGGGTTACGGTCTTCGGCGATCTCTAATGTTTGCCGTTTTGTCATGTTTTGCGTAAAAGTGTAAAGTCACGCGGCATATTTAAAAGCGGCTTTCATCGTTCGCATCAATATATACAATTATGCGCACATTCACGCACGACTTTTTTTCGCACACATCCGCGCTCGTACACATCCGCGTATGCGACACAGATATCTATTTACCGGACCTATCGTGATACTAAATCGTGCAGTAATGCGAAATTTGATCTTGAATTCCACTATTACCGCTACATATTACGACAAATTTTCAATTCACGAAAGTGCACAGTGCAGATTTTGTTTTTACGTAGTTTAACATAATCCCCTACGGGGAAAAAGGAGAGAGGAATTATTATTCTTTTCTTTTTTCTCATTTACGTGGAAGATCTGACGCAATATGGTCGCTGCGAATATATTATGTCCCTTCGGCAATAGTAAAGCTCGCTTATTCGGCGCGATATACTAAAACTTATATGAGATAATCTCATCGTGAGATCGAGAATCTTCATAATCTACGTAAAATCTGGAAGTTGATCATTTATCCTACGTGCACTCGTTTCACGAGCATTGCACCGCGTTAAAACTAATTACAGACGTTACCCAATACTGTATCCAAGCCCTTGAGCATCATAAAATATGCAGTGTTTTGAAAATATATACATCACTAGAATATTGTTTTTTGATAAGCTTAAATATTTATAAATGTTAATTAAACGTTAATAATTTAGAAGATTAAGTTTCCAAGGCACAAGTAATCATGTAACGTAATTTTATTTTTTAATAAAAAATATGGATTTGGTTATCAAGATTTTAAAAAAATAAAAAATTAATGACGTCAAGAATTTTTTGCAATCAATCGCTAATTAGGATTTTACTAGTGCTGATATATATTTTTTCAGGACACTCTCTATACAATAATTAGATATTTTCGTTTAGGAAAATGCCGCGTACACACTTTGTTTTTTTGTAGACAGTAATTCTGATAACAATAGTACTGAAATATTCTTTACGTGATATGTTACCCTTTGAATTTAGGATTTCGTCGCTGATATTATTTTTCTCATATACACTTCATACGTGTAAAAAATGGAATGTATTTTATACGAATTGATAGTTCGCGTAAACGCAATTTTTTCCCGCATCGAACGATCACTGTCTACAAAAACATGCGAAAATATTTAAGTACAAGGATCATTAATGTGTCTTTGAGACTTTCATACACCTCGTTACGGTATCGGATATGGCAGGGATATGACTCACGGGTACAATTGATAATTACAGATAAGAGAAGTTCCGTTTGCAGCCGGCACAAAGAAAAATTTCCTCTTCATATCGTATTTCAAATTTGATTCATTATATGCGTTCGGAATTTTTCCACGTCGCTTTTCAATACCGAAGATATTTTAGTGAAATTTTTCTTCGCGAGATCTATGTATATGTATATATATATATATATATATATATATGTATATATGTATATCGCTTTCATCACAGATGCAAGCTGCAATATAATCTGCAAAGTGTAGTTAACTTCTAATAAACACCCGTCATCGGCACGTAAAATTCTTTCTCGACACACGTCGTGGTTCTACAAACTATATAAAAATATAAAATACATACGTCGTTTACGGAGACTCGTCTAATTCCGCCATTCAAATATACGAATGGCGAATGTTGTTGAGAAATGCAGGAAATTGTTGAAAGCAGAAGATTTTAAGAAATATTAGTTAGAAATGAGAGACTCGCCCTCGCACCTGTGGATATTTAGTATAACTGCTTTCAACGTATATATAGTACATAAGAGATCACACATATATATAAATATTTATATATAATTTATATATATGATCTCTTAATAAGTTAATACTACCGAATTTCGCTCTACCAGTTTTGCGAAATTCGCAATTTGTTATATTGTCGAGGTTTGTCATTATCCGCGTATTGACGCTAATTATATAATTCCATATATGAATACGATAGAGTCATATGTATATAATATACAATAGCCAATATACATAATACGCATCTTATACGAAACATAGTGTATATGTAGATGTGTCTACAAATCGATATTGTCATAGTTAAGTCATTGGCGTCTATACTACAACGACGCCCCGGAATATATTCCGCTACTCTGATTTTACGTGAAACATATATTCTGTCTTTATCCGAAAAGAGTGTGTGCTTCGTCACACACTGTCACATCCTTATTGATAACGCCAATATCGGCCATGAGAATATGCTTCTAGCATTAATAATTTCTTTTGCTTCTTCTTTCGAGGCTTATCGCAATATTGTCAAAAGAAATATGTTTGCGAGCACCATTAACGGCTGAAAAATAGTAGCAGAAATTATTATATATCAGCTATTTTACAGAAAGAACAGCTTGGCAGTCTAAGCAATCCCTATTAACTGTGTGTGTGTGAAGTTGATAAAGTAATAATGATAAGAAATAATGAAGGAATTTTCTAAATTATTTTCTTTTAATTTTATCATCTTAGAATTATTTATTTTACTTATATATTTATTTTATTTGTCAGAAGTTATATAAAAAATTAAAAATAAAGTCAGAATTCTAAATACTTAAATTTGAAATAATTTTATTTTATAAAAAATAATGCGACTGTTTCACACACACTTGTTAGTATGTTATTGCAAGAACTTTGCAATAACGTAGTTAATTATTAAATCGATGCACATAAAAATTTTGGAAATTTTGGAAATATTTGAATGAATTTTAGAATCATTGCCATGTCCTTAATTTAGAAAATTTGTATGTGCAGTGAATTTATAATTATCAGCAAATGTTGTTACAAAATTTTTGCAGTAGCACCTCTTTATTGAGTCTGTTCTAAGAATCCTGTTAATATTGTTTACTCGTAATATATACAATATGCACATTCTTTTTCGCGTAAAATATTGTTGCGCTTTCGTAGAAAGCACGATATATGAGTGTCGTCCCTTGACGTGAATGAGCTTCGAGTATTATCTTAGAAATTTATTAGCAAGTAATATAACTCACTGATGAAGGAAAAAAACCATGATATCTCCGAGAAAAAATCGAAGAAACAAAACGAAAGGCATAAAATTTGCATTTCACGCCTTTATAATGATCTAATCTAACGCGTATATAAATATTTATGATGTTAAAATATTATTGCATATCATTTCATATTATGATGTTCTGAAATATTATTTTTGGTACTGCTTTTTACAATTATTATTTATCATTTTCAAAAATAGATGTAATACTGAATTGTTCAAATTTTTATATGGGCATATTGGTTTGTGATATATAAAATAAAAAATTTATCTCGAGCCCATTTTAGGCAATCTGTAATTTCTGACAAAATTTGGGATAAATTTTATAATTTATGTGTCATGTAATACACAGGTAACATTTGAAAAATCAGGACACGCACATATAGAAAGTATATATCAGTGATATGTTATGTATGTTTCTGATTCTCTTCAAATGTTTTCTATCACATAAAATGATAAATATAATAAATTTTTATTTCGAATTCTGCCGCAAATTATGAATCTAAATTGCGCTCAATTCTATTGGATGATTTCTAAAGAGATATCACGTTTTTTTTTTTTTTTTTAGAGGAGTTACGTAGAAGTAACGATATAAAGCTCGATGATGAACTTGATTATCAGTCGAGAAACGATTTAATAATCATTAAAGCCAGACACGAAGGCAATTTGTGACTCGGTTATTCGATCATTTTCTTTGTAGATTTGTTCTACACAAGTATTTTTTGAGATCTAAAGATATGTTGTCATCAGGAAGATATGAATCCGACGAGGAAGGGGAATTTTTGTAGTACAATCTATCCACTACTGATAAATTCACTAACTATCGGCTTAATTCGCAAAAATCTAGCCCGATCGAATAGAAAATTCTTCCGCTCGTTAAATGCATTCGAGGAGAAGGATTCGGGACAGCCAGTTGGCCGTGGAAATTTCTGCGTGAGATCGTGAACCGTGCGGATCGATGGACGGTCTATCGATGAGAGAGAACTCTCGTTCGTGTTGCGCTCTCTCGTTAAATCACAAATAGCACGTTTTGTAATAGATGAAGGCGACCGTGTCCTTGCCGAAAGTTCTGCATTCCCTCTCGTAGTGCACCTGGCCCGGCTCGTATCTACCATCGCCTCGCGGATATCTGTCCAAACTCGATAGGTTTCTGCAGAGTTTCAGATAGTCGTCTTCGAAGAGCGGCTCGTCCGCCTCTCGACGATTCCTACCGCGTGATCGCAGATAATCGTCGAATGTTTCCTCTTGGTAGCCATTCCGGCCGCGCGGAGACGCGAGACACGCGACATCGTCGAGTTCCAAATCCGTTAAATCCAGCAGGCTCTTCGGATACGGGCGTCGTCCTTCCGAAGAGCCGCGCGCTGGATCTTGAAAATTGATGGTCCGGCCGCGCCGCGGCAGAGTTGAATAGTACAACCTCTCGTCGCCGTCGTGATTTATGCCGTTTCTTAGAATCGGCTTGGAGACGCTCGGACCGCTCGCCAGACTGTCTCGTACCCAAAAGTCCGCCGCGCCGTAATACGCCTCCGCGTATTCGCGTCTTCTGGAGCGACGCGGCTCCGTTTCATTCGAGCGATGAACGTAATTCACGTTAGGTCGCGTCTCTCGGGGATAAGTGCTATTGTTGAAGTACGCCACGCGCTTCTTCGGCGCGCTGCTTCCGCACGGCTGCTCGTAACTGTGATTCTCGTAATCGCAGTCGCGACGGCGGTGGCCCTCTTGCGTTTGTCGATCGACTCGCGGTAAATCATTCGCCATCACATCGCCGTTGAATCCGATAGGATCGCGACGCGGCTGCGTCGTTTCATCGACCGTACGACGAATCGGCAACAGACCACGTGACTGCATGAAGCTCTCCACATTTTTGCCGATCCTGTTTGTCTTCTCGGCGAAGATGCCGCAGTAATCCGATAGTTTGCGATGAGCTGTGCGCGCGGGCGACGGCGTCGCGATGCTGGAGGTCGCGATCGGCGCATTGCTGCGATAGAGATCTCGCGGATCGTGCTCATTCGGATAAGCACCGCCCGGTAAAGGCTTGTTCGCCTTTTCGAGATTCGAGAGGCCGCCCGTCAGCGAGGCCTTATACTACCGAGCTTGCGCGTAATCCGGATTCATCTCGTCCAGTTGCTTGCCCTTCGTCTCGGGCACGCAGCACACCACGAAGCACAGTCCGCAGACCGCAACGGCGGCGTAAAACCAGAAGGCTCCGTGTAAACCGAGACTCTAAAATAAACCTTTATTTTTTAAGATGCCCTTACAACTCAACGATATAATTACAATTGGTTATAGGATTACAGAAATTTATTATTATATTGTATAATGATAAAGATCTGAATATAATGAATTTCGAGGGAGGGAGAGAAAGGCAGGTTAATTTGAACCGCAATCTATATGAACAAATCGCTAAAAAATAATATCGTTGCATAATCAGAATGCATTGTTTGTATATTTTACTTTTACGAATTTTTTCATTTAAATTTTGTTTCTCACAATCTTAAATGTAAACTTGGCTTTTCAACCTTGGTCTTTAAACTCTAATAATCCGGACTATACTTGGACGTAATCCAAAGAAGACACACGAAATAGTTGCTCACCTGCTGAAAGTCCATGAAGAGCTTGATACCAAAAAACGCGCAAAAGTAGCTGAAGCTCGTGCTAATGCTGGAGCCGAGGCCACGGTACTCCAAGGGAAATAGTTCGCCAATCAATAGCCAAGAAATTGGCGATATGCCCAAAGCGAGAGCAGTCGTGAACACGAGTACGCAGAGTAGCGGTATCCAGTCGTGTTGGCCCACCACCGCCGAGTCCACGTAGCCCAAATTTTGCGTTTGCGACACGTAATACGCGTAGCTGCCGAAACCGGCGAGCGCGAGAGACATGAAAACGGTGCTGGCTATTAGGAGCGGCAGTCTACCGACGATGTCGATCAAAAATCCTGCAATTTCGCGTTTTGGATAGAACAAATATTAATACGATTTGCGAAAGGTAGTGCAAAGTGGCAAAATTATTTTACAAAATAGTTTTTTTGCACTAATTTACGGGATTATATTCTACCGATTATCATTGAGCGATGAAATACCTGATAATAAAGCAGCCAGCAGCTGTACAAATCCGATCGCTATGGTCGCTCCGTGAGGATTCATCCCGCCCAAAGTCTGACGAAAGATGAGCACCGCGTAGTAATTAAACGCGTTCGCGCCGGAGAATCGCTGGAAGAACATCAGACCGCACGTGATAGCGATGGGCTTGTACAATCTTGGAGTAAATACGCTGTTCTTGAAGCTCAGCTCGTACTGCTTAGCCCTCGACGCCAGAATATTTGTTTTAATAACCTGGAAGCATGCCGTTAATTACGAATCGATAGAATGATCAAACACGATCGATATTTATCGAAAATTCGATAACGAAGGATGCACGAAGGAAATTTTTTTTATTCCATTTCAACGGTTATCCGCATCGTTCTCCGTGAGCTTTGAAATCACCTGCAGCTCGTGCCGTATATCAACGTGTTCGCCACGCAGCCACTGCAAACTGCTGGCAGCCTCGTCGTCTTTGCCGTTCAGCACGAGATACGACGGTGTCTCGGGTATAAAGAGGGTCCCCAAAAAGAGCATCGACGGCGCGACAGCCACTAGCAGCGCGCTTTGCCGCCAATTCAGGTACGTGCCGGCTATGTACGACAGCAAGACACCGACGTGACCCAGCACCTTCAGCATCGCCGACAGGCAGCCCCGGATACCCGGCATCGAGATTTCCGATATGTACACCTGTCAAAAAGAGAAAGAAACTTGGCTCGTGCGACACGTCCACCGAAGAATTTAAGAATTGGTCTGATTTTTTTTTCTTTTATTTTTTATTTTTTTTTTACCTGAGCTACCATGGTGATGACCGAGCAACAGAGCCCGCCGATGAAACTAGTGACGTACACCAGCTCCACGCACGGTGCAACGCCGGTTAGGATCCAGGCCGCCGCCAGGGGCAAGGATGTCACGCGTAGAGCCAATCGTCGACCCCTGCGCATTATCCAGTCGCCGATCATGGCACCGAACCACGCGCCCAGCATAGACAGCGACGCGACCCATGAGGCTTCCTGTTGCGTGACCGAGAATGCCGACCTGCGACAAATCGAAACACCGATTACGATCGCCGCCGTCGGCAGAATTATTATCACCGCGGCGTCCCGCGACGTGATCCAGACGCGTCCGGGAAACACCGTCGATATATTGGGCATTGTTCTCGAGTGTCGGGCAGACACGTCAGGTGCGCACGTAATCGCTCTTGGCCGCGTCGTCTTGGCTGTCGTGTATTATTTGTGAACAGCTTCCGAGTAGAGTTCGCAGAGTTGTCACAGTACGTGGCATCCCGGAATTAGCTACCAGGAGCGTAACGCCCGAGTAAGCTGGGCGGAAAGCTCCGGATTTAACTGTCCGCGTTTGCCGATGTTTCAAATCGTGAAATCCGATATTACTTCACGCGATCAATTCTTGCCGATTGCAATGACATATGTCAGTCGAGTGTGTTTTTAGCCAATTTTTTTCTTGTATAATTTATTTCGTGTATTCACAAATTCTTACCATGTGTCGTTGTTGGACGATTGATAGAGATGGGGCGGCTGGTTATCCAATATGGAATCCAATGCTGGCGAGGTGTAACCCTTGGCCAAGCCGGAGGAAAGAGTTCCCATTGATAGTGCCAGGGTCGCCAGAACCTACGCCAGATAAACAGGCTTTGGTGAACTCGCGCGTGAATTGCGCCTTTTTACGCCGACATTAAAGAATTCATGCAGAAACGCGGTGCAACGCACTGCTGGACGTCAACTTCGTTCATTTACGTCGGCGAGTGAGTGAATTTACGCGTGTATGAATACACCTTTTACTTCGCTCTTTTCGCGTACGCGTACCGCTTTATAAAGATCGTAGAGTTCGAAGCGACATGAAAGAGAGTCGTAATAATAATCTAAAATCGCTCTTTCTTTGCAAGATATTTCTATTTGTATGACGTATATTAATTCGCGATCGCAACTGATAACTCGATGACTGATATTACGTTCCATTGAATTTAAATACATAAAAATTATTTACGATTATTTATCTGTCTTACAGAATTTATTTACAAAATTTACATAGCAAATTACATTTACACTATAAATTTTTTCTTAAGATGAAAGACGCTTTTCGCATTTTCTTCTATCGGTTTTTATTCGATAGTGAATTTCGCCTGCGAACAATGTCAGGATCGCCGAATTGAACGACGGACGATCGTCTCGGAGTATTTATCGATTTGCACTATTATTGCGTTTCGTAGCATTCGAAATTAGAACCCATCGTTTCCGCGTCACGATAATTTACTTTCCGATACACGTATTTTTCGCACGTACTTGACGCTATTCGCTCTTTCAACGAGTGTCACGTATGTCGTTCACTATCCGAGGAACATCAACAGAGGAATCATATCGGCGAAAGGTCACAGTGTCAGATTTATCGAAGTAGGTGACTGCCGCTTGCGTAGCATATTTTGTTTTCTTTTTATCGAATCCATCTATTTATTAACATGTCATGATGCTGAATTATCTGGAAAAACGATACGCTTAGGTATATATTTATCCGCCTTGCGCCGCGATGCTCTAGCAATGCATATCTGGAGCGCGCGCATCGCGAATTCGTACCGCCACGGGGTGCAACCGGCGAACAAATTGCCAGCCGCAAATTGAAAGCCGGGCTTGGCCCCTCGCGGGGAATACTAAACATCCGCGTGGCCCGTGCTCATGTACGTACACACGTACACATGTACACCGGCTATTTCAAAGCACCGCGACAGCACACGTACATCGACATTATATGTATCCTTCGCGTAACAATATGTGCGCATAAGTTCCTCTCGCGTGCATTCCGCGTGTGCAACCGCGAGCGCCGTTCCCGTTTTCCCGAATAAACAACGATATAATTTCGCGAGGGATAAATTCACGCGAACCTCGGAGAGATTTATGAAAATTTCAGCTGCATTCGAAATTAGCGTTTCTCTCTTCTAGCGGCGAAAATATCTCACGAGAACAATATTGTTCTACGAAATTCGCGACTGCTTTTTCGCTGACTCGTTAAACTCTTGTTTTTATCCTTATCACTGCGAGTCCCTTTTCAGCACTTCTCCGCACGCACGCTCAGCATTCGCGATCTTGTGGCAATGACGTAAGAAAATATGCGCAAGGGTACTTTTATTTTTCGCGGTGAACAAACCTCTGAATGCACCGACTTGTCTCGTTGATATTCCGATTCCCATTCGTTAGTTAGTTTTGTAAGATGTGGGTCAGACGAGTGAAAAAAACTTATTATGAGGTAATTGCAGTACGTCACGCGTACAGATATAGGGTGTGACTAAAATATTGCGCAATTCCCGTCCTTATGCTTCGAGAATGCATTGCAAATGTGAACCAGAAGATATTGTGCGACTTTTGTACTCTCAACTTTTTAATCCCACGCGAAAATTCCCACTAAAGATTTTCTACCGAAGAATTTTTACCGTAATTTGTTCATCAATATATAATTAATTGGTTCATCTACTTGTAAATATTAAACGATCGAGTGCCACTTATCTCGCCCCACAAAACGTACACATGCATACTGTCTATAAAGTCCTCTTCATTAATATAAAATCTGTTACAAAAATTCGACGATATTTCGAATTAAACTCTGACCTTTCGTCGATAGAAACGTATAATTTCAGCGTGTACGCACGACGCGAGAGTGCTGGTAGTACGATTTTAATGCGATGACCCATCGTAACTCATATTCGTGACGAGCGGGACGACGAGCGTGCGTTCGATAAGGAATTTCAAGCGGCGCCGCCGATCCCACATAAATTTACATGCATTTTCAATTATCTCGTCCGCCATTAGGAGCGAGCGTAAACAGTATTACGCGATTAGACGTGTCGCGCTGTGTAACCTTTCTATCGCTTCATGATATCGAGGCACGATATCCGTCGTCTCTGTCGGACAATAATGCGTGGGTCGTCTCGAGCGCCGCTTTGCAATTAGACCTTCGTCTTTCTTTTTTCGCTTTGTCTTTCCACGCCCGTTGTCCGCGTGCGAAATTATAACGCAGCTTGAAACGTAACTCTGTACACACCTTATCAATTGATAACGTGAATTGTAAAAAGACGGTGTGAAATTATCCGTCACAATAGTTGCGATTTTACACTAATTTCAGGATTGTATTATCAAGTCCAACATTAATTTCTTTAACAACTTTGAACAGCGTCATCGATCCAAGTTCTCGGAGACGCGAGCGAACTCACGGAGAATGCGTCGGATGCTGTCAGTTTAAATTATTTGTATAATGCGGCGAGCGCGAGCGGCAACAGCGGTAATGGACATAAGTTTACGAGCGCCGCTCGTCAGAGTCGCTTTCTTCGACTAATTATCGGGGGCCGCGCGATGAATAGCGCATTCAGGAAAACGTGGGCACGGTAATGAGCGCCGATAACGTTTCCCGGTTGTTAGAACGGTGGCGCAGAATTTGGAATATTAATTACGGCTTATGAGATACGTTACGAGTATACGAGCGGCATTTATCTGCGCACGTCGGTTGCGTATATCGCGATACCGTCCGCCGACTGAGATTCCCATTAATGGCGCGAGACGAGGGATTTTAACGAGCTGAAAGAAATAGACAATCGTCGCGCGCGACGCGGCGTCTTTTGAACGTGAGAAATTCATCCCAGCCTCCGAATCACATGTGGCGCTATTTTTTCCGACGTTTTTCCTCGCGTATACGCGCTTTTTCCCTCCTCCTTCTCTAGCGCGCGCACGCGGACACGACGTTAAAAGCTCGTTTGCATCAAGCCGTGTGAATACTCGGGCAGTTCCGTAAGCGCGCGCGAGCCGGGGATATGCATCAGCCTGGTCGAAGTTAGCCGGGGGAGCCATTAGCTTAAAACTATTAGTCGACCACGGATGAAGGCGCGGAGAGAAAAGGGAGAGGAGAAACGAGCTTTAAAAGTCGTCCCGCTTATACGATTATGAGGATGGTCGACCGGTGTTGCGTTGAGTGCGCATCGAGTGTGCATGCGAGTGTGCGGGCGACGGTCTTCCCCCGAATGGCCTCCATGCTCGATATCCGTTTTAAACCGGACCGCTCAATTACGCTCGGTGCTATCTTAGATGTTTGCATATCAATATGGCCTCTTGCCAAGGAGAAAAGATTCATCGCCCCGCCCGCCAAATTATTTAAGAACTTTTCACGCGCGCGGCGGAGAGCAAAAATTGCTGGAGAAATATTACGCGCTCGCGCCGAATAAAAATATACTCACAGTCGTCATAAATTTGGCTGCTGCGAGTCGCGAAAATTAGATATGCGAAAGTCACATCTTCCGTATATTGTTTCATATCTTTAACGCATAAATTCTCCACATTCGCGTGCAACGCTTGGCGCGTGAAGTGCTTTAAATTTTCTTTATCGAACGCATAAATTATATTTTACGTATGCAATGCGAAAAGCTTTCCGCGTTTGCTGAATTTTTTGAATCGCGAAACTTGAAATCTCCAATCAATTAACAAATGAGAGTGTACGTACCTGTGACATGTGCTGCGGTCTCGTCGCCGTCGATGCCATGTGTACCACGGAAGCCCTGGGCATTTTAAAATTGTCCTCGCCCTCGTCCGGTATCGTTGTTACCTGCAACAAAAAATGCAAATAACGATTGATAAAAAAACCACTCGATTTAATCGAACTTGTATTTTGCTGTGCGCAATTATTTCTCTTGTCTACAAAAATTCCACCATATACAGTTTTTTTGAACTTATTTTTTTAAAACTTGCTATATCATCGAGAGACTCAAGCAATTTGTCTTTTGTCTTCCCTCCGACAAGAAAGTTCACTTCGCACGACTGATATTTTTATCGTGAAACTTTCTTTCTGCTGATAGTACACTTTCTCGTTCGCCCTTTCTCTCTCTTCCAGTCCGCCGACCACAGAATCATTAGCTACCCTTTTGGGGCTGGGAGTGGACCGTCAATCATTTGTATTATCTTACGGACTTGGGTGCAAGTCGTCTAGGCAGTAGTCGGGCGGCTTAAAAGATCCGCTTCTGTGAGAGCTGTCGTTTCGGCTATCGCGTGAAGCTCGTTGGAGCGAATGACGAAAAGACGCCGAACGGCTTAAGGGCGCATTAAATACATGGAAGTGCGAACGATACGCAATCACATGGTTTGCGTTAATATTTAGCGGCTGGAAACGTTACTCGCGTTTTATGCGTTTCGATAATCGTGCGAGGATAATCGCGGCGCGTGTGTTGAAATATACCGATCAACTTGGCGAGAGAGATATGAGAGTGAACGCGCGCGATAACTCGGGTTTACGCGTATCAGACGGTCGCTTTATTACGCTCGTTCGGATTTAACGATCGTCCCGTTATTGTTCGAGGACCTTCATCAATATGGACGTCGGCCTTAATACCGGCGAATTTCCTTTAGAGCGCTCTCAAAGCGCTCGTCCCTTAAAAAGCTCGACCCTTAAATTGCCTCCTTTTCATTAAATCCGAGAGAAATGTTCGGCGTTATTTCTTTTTTCTACTACTGCTCTTACAGCCTTTTTGCAGAACACGGTGATTAATCGACACGTGCGAGCGCCGGTAAATTCAATCACTCGCTGTGAATTTAATTATAGTTTAATTAAATTTAATGGTACACTTTAATTATGTATATATAGACTGATTATTGGTTCCATATGAATATATTAAACGGACGATGGCGAATAGTCGGCGGGTGTGTAATAAGCGTGTAACCTTGAAACGGAAAATGTGAAACCGGGCTTCGTGTAATCGTTAGATCAGGCCACCGTAAAATGACTCTATCTAAATCATCGTTAAGCGCTCCCTCCATTAAGATCGGAGATCTGTTAACCCGCTGGCGTATCCTTTTCATTGTTTATTTATATACACCTGACGTGGGGGGGCGCGATCCGATTTCTCTGACAGCTTAGACTCGGAAGGCCTGTCTCATTGGTGCCGCTCACAGTATGTATATTTAAGACGACATTAGATACCCGGAGCGACTCACGGAGACTTTCCGATATCGCGCAATCGCGTGAATTATAACAGTCGTTCGAGAACCGTCGCGCCGTTCACGCCTTTCGTGATTTACGGCGAACTGGTTTTGCCTGACAAAATTTTGCACGCTGTCAGCAAACGCTCGCTGGAAGCTGTTCCCCGGCGAGCCGAAGGAAGGCGTACATAACATCCACAGGAGGCGGAACGTTGTGGCGAAGAAAATATTTTCAATTCCCACGAAAATATTTTTTCAACAAACACGCGATTTTCAAACAGATTTTTTTCAGACGACAGATTCTTTATTTAACATAAATTGCCAGTGATTTTTCCCCAGACTGTTCGATGTCTCAAGCTGTGAATATATTTTAAACATCCCCTGATGAGCAAATAATCGCCTTAGCCGGCATCAAACGGCGATATGAGCGCTGATAGCGAAGTACATCAGCGAAAATCAATAAGGAAGCGATGGCGAACGGCGCGAATGTTCTCCACTTAATGCGAGCCTCTTGATTATTCATGCGAGTTACCAATCGCTCGGGATTTGCGGTTTCTTTTTACTCTCGCCGTCGAATCTCCGATTAGTCTATTTCACTTTGTCATTCCTTTCCTCCCTCGCCGCTCTTCTCTTAACGCTATCTCCCCTCCCCGGGTTACCTACATACCTCCCGGCAGGCCAACATGACGAATGAGTTAGCCGATTTTCAATAATCGACAAGATGGCAGATAAGTTCTATAGAACCTACCAAATGCGATTTCTCACATTTCCTTCCTCTTCCTGGATTCCGTTCGCGGATTTATTTTCCGAGTGTGTGCGGCGCTGTGGGCATCCCCGGCAAATCGTGTCGCAAAATCAATATCTCGAGATACGCCAGGGGATTCCACGAGGACGATCATGCTGGAATAGAGTTTGCGGATAGTTCGAACTGTGCGGTGTGTTACACTAACTTCCGCTCCATTCGCATCGTCGTAAAAAAAAACGTATCGCGCGAAGAAGCGAAAATAAGGAAGAATGGACGATAGCTTTTTTCCCTTCGTATCTCGGAGAATATGCTCGGGGAAAATGATTATGGCGCGACGTGACTGCAAACGCGAGATTTTTGCGCGCAAACAATAATTCGAATGTCGCTGGTTTGTATAATATTTTCGTTATTAGGATTCTCGAGATGGTAATAGAAAATATTTCATGGAATATCGGAATATCGATAAAAACGGACACGAGTCGCGAACGTCGGCTCCGCAATTTATCTTGCCAAAGCGGAGCGGCGTAAAAACGTCGTTAAAACGCTTCGTACTATAAATTCCGCTTTGACCGCTCTTTTTCTTTGTAAATGCAGGACCAAAGATAACGAGACTAAAACGGCCCTTTTTGCATCGCCATCGCTGCGCGGCTAATTGAACGGCAAGCGCGGCGGCGGGTAAAAGCACGCCGGCGAAAACACTCGCGCTCGCGCCTGAATTTATAATCTAACGTCGCTGCATTTAGCCCGGCTGGGAGGAAATTGTGCTGCTCGATATTGATTAATTGAAATCGCGTTTGTACGGCGAGAAGACGGAAACCGCGGAGCGGAGTAATCCGGAAATTAATAAATCCCTCGCGTGTGGCAAACTTGACGTAACTCGGCGCGAAGCACGTATCGTCTAAGAACATTTATAATCGCGAGTGAGCCTGAAACGCGCGCGCCCGGCGCAGGATCTTACGGCGGATCCTGCGGATAGTGCACGATGCTTAATAATAATTTCGTGCCGAGATTTAATAAGAGATGCCCCCCCCCCCCCCGCTCCGCCGCCGCTCGCTGCGAAGAATGGTTGCTGCGCCGCGAGCTAAAGAGGGTTGGCCGCTGCCGTTTCGAAATCGTTCCATCGCGGCGCGTTCGTTCAAGAGGGTGTACCGAGGGAAACGTAACTTAATTACTGATTTTTGCGATAAGACGAGAAGCTCCGTGCCCCGACCGAGGCGAAATAAATGGGAGAATCTGCGGAGCGATCTCTACGAGCGGGAAGGAAGTGCACACAGAATCGGGCTGTATATAACCGCGCGATTAGAATTTTATCACTGCGCCGGGAATGAGCGGCGGAATAATAACGCGGTGTACTACGAGCTTAAATTGTATACACGTCGCGGCCGAAGATATACGCGGAGACTGTAACGAGGAAAGGATTTTTTTTTTTTTTTTTTTTCATAAGCTCCTCTGAAATTTCCTTTTACCTTTTTTTCTTTTTATTTTTACGAAAGTCGCTGGATTTTATCAACTTGACGTAATCATCCTTAACTTAGGAATTTAATAATTCTGGATTAAACTTTATAAGAGTCGAGAAAAAAGTTTAACGCAGCGTCCGTGTGATTCATGGTTGTATGCATAGGCGATGAAACGTGCAATCGTATGTAACGTATCACTTACGGCGCAAACATCAGGTAGATTTGATGATTAATCCGCATGCGACGTTTACACATCACACGGGCGCGGATACTTATGCGACGTAAAAAGCGCATCTACGTACGTGCTTATACACAGTTGATTTGCGTGATCCAACATTTCTTACGCATTATCTTGGTATCCATGATACGGCTTAAGCCGTCGTGTACACGCCGGCGTGTAAGCGCGCTAATTCACGCGCTACAATTACGACAAATTACAGTGGAACTGCGCAACACACGCTACCGCCTCGACGTTTCTCGTTCCGACGCTATTACATATCTCTTTCACAAAATAAACAAACGCATCCTCTTGAAATAATCCTTGTATAGTTACATAGAATTTTTAATTCTGTGAGAAAAAAATTTTAGAACAAAGATCGAAGAGAACTAGGAGAACGTTTAATCGTTTTGAATTAAATTTAAATAATAATGGCACACTCATTAGATTATTTTAAGGCGTTACATGCTTCGCATGCTGCGCACGTCAAGGTTCGAGAGGTCGCGCAGCTTTTAATTTCGTCAGGGCTTTTTATCTCGGCATTCTTTACGAGGGGATCTTTCACGAACAGATTTCATTAGCGTAAGCATCCTTGCCTTGTGCGAAAACACAAGGCGGCAAAATGAACACCGGGATATCATTACTTCCGTGCAAGCTGTCACTCCTCATCTAAAACTCGTGCCGCTTGCAGAAGTGTCGAAATACAAAAGTGCCGTAATAAAACGCGCGTGAAACGCTTTGTGGAATTTCTCTAAGCGAAAGATTCTTTCATGCGCCGCGAGCCGGTTTGGCACGTCGCTGAAGAAAGCCGCCTCGAGGATGCATTTCTTGAAAACACCTAATGACCGACACACTCGAGAAAATCTCCGGGTGTCGTGAAAAACCTTCGAAAACTTTGTCCTCAGCTTGCGCTTGGAATTCAAAAGCTCGCGGCTTAACGAGAGCTCTACAAATTCTGCCGGGACATTTCCCCATTCTTCAAACACGAATAGCTCGTATCGCGTTCACGTTGCTTAATCGTGCAAAGTTGTCTTTAAACTCGCAGCCATCAATTATACGCGCGTATATACGCGCGACTGCGGCGCGTTACATTACTCACCCAAGACTACGGTTCATTCATTAGAAAGTTTAATTTCAACTCGCGAGCTTCTGGTTTCTCGCAACGCTATTTCATTACTATTTCCGGAAAACCGTGCTATTTTCCTTTCTCTTTGCCGTCGGTTCTCCGGAAATTTGGCGACTCGCGTGCGATACTTTTACGATTAATCTGACAAAATTGAAAGCCGCCTTTCAATCTTTTTCACTGTCTCCCAGTATTTTCCATCTAAATCATTCTAATTAAGCATTATTCACATCAATCTGAATACGAATTTGATACGCTTGTGTCGAAATTAGTGATCATTAAAATATCACTTGTACTGTTTCAAAAAATTTGTAGTGCTAGTTTAAATTCAACAATTCAAATTAGACAATTGAAAGCATTGGAAAAAAAGACTCTTTTTATCGTCCCCTCGCCTTTATCTCTTTCATCGCGTCAGCGCCACGACGTGACAAACGGAAATTTTTCGACGCGTTCGTGTTCACAGCTGAAAGCGATTCAGTCCCGATTCGGTCGAAAAAAGGAAGTGATAGTGACGCGGGGTATCCTCTCTCGCCATTTCTATTCGTTTCGCGTTAGCCGATAATTCGAACGTGAGTTTTCAGTGTTGATTTACTCTTGCGACACGCGCGTATGCGCGATCAAAAGCACGGCGCGGCGAGACACGCGGAAGGAAACGGGAAGACAAACGGTAAGAGCGGAGACAGCTGGCAGATATGTCCACTCCTCGGCGATCCGAGGAGGGTGGCGGAATGCGCGAAAGGAGAGCCGTGAAATACGACTTACATCCCGTATTTTACGTTTTATTAGGCTACCACGCGCGCCCTCGTGCCGCCACCCCGCGCCCACTTTCGCGCGCGCATTCGGGTCAAGTGGCTATGAATACCGTATATCCAACTGTGGCCGTCTAAAGCAACCGGCCAATTTGTCCGTCGTATTTCATAGTTGTCTGGGCCGCTGTTCTTTCTTCTTTTTTTTTTCAAAAATGACCATTTGTCGCACGACGGTAGCACTCGTACGCGAGCGCGGCGTCACGTCGGGGCTCTCGCGCGGAAAGATGGCTAGGGCAAAGTTATGCACGTTCGTCGCTCTTTTACAGCTTACGAGGTGAGCTCGAGCGCGAGAGAGCACTTGGTTCCAGCTGGCGTTTTAAGCGGCCGCTCCGATAAAACGCGCGTTACGCGCATCATTTGTGTTGTGTGCTGCGCGCTGTATGCAAATTTTTGTTTCTGACGTTATTGGCGAGAAAAACCGGGCTTTATCGCAACAAAATTGAATCCTGATCTGTAATGTAGAAAATTGGGAGCGGATTCGATTAGAATTCAATTATCGACAATAAATCTTTTTTTAGTTCCACATACAATTTTCGTTTAAAATAGTTACAGTTGCTGCTACGCGACAAAAATCTCATTGCAAAAATTATTTTCACGTCAACTCGATCGTCAATTCTATTTACGTTGCCAGTACGTGCATATTAACGACAGTCAAGTATTTATAATCGAGCGAAGCTCGATAAATCTTACAAAAAAAGACTGGTTGGAAAAACAGAAAGAGCAAACGCACGAAGAGGAGGCAAAAGTAGAGAAGAGAAACGCGTCTCGTCTTCTTTGCTTCGGTAATAAATTCTCGTGGAATTATGATTCGACGCGAAGGCGGATTCGATGCTTAAGGTGCATTTACCCTGTAATCCCCGGAATGCACGATGCATTTGAGCTTGAACTTCGCGAGTAATGACCAGAACTCGATGTAAGTCACGATCTCCAGAGTATCACGGGGTGAACTCGCCTCGCCTCTCCTCCACGCTCCCAAGCGCCGGATTCCCCCTTCTATTTCTTCTCGTCATTCATTTGTAAGGATCATTAAGGGGTCGAGGTTGACATGACGCGAACGTTACTTTAGAGCAATTTCAAGATGTAGCGATCAATTTAGCAATTCTCTTCTTTATTTAGACGACGATGAAATAATATTTAATTGCACGGTAAATTGCGGAATTGAGATTTATGGAAATGATAATTAAATTCAAGGATCGCAAATTTTCGAAACGGCATTCACATCTTTTCTCCCGCTGCCTGAAATTTTCCGTAACAGCTTTCTCGAGCAGATCTGGTGGTATTAGATAGCGCGGCCGATTGCTTTTCCCCTTCCTCTTAGGAATCTCAGGTGGCAGCTTTGGAGGCTGCGCTAAGAATAAATCCACACGATGCCACGTGCCGCGCGCGTTGCATCTAATAGTCGTTTCTAGACAGCTGCGACTCGCGACGCCGCGGCATGCCGCGCGTACGAACCGCCTTTCTCCAGACGCATCCTCTCGCCGCCCGCTCTCACGGCGCCCGCGATCGTTCGACCGGCGATATTTTAACTCAACCCTGTTAAACGGTCGGCCTGCTCGCGCGACTGGTTTCACGATGAAAGAATCGCGCGGAGGAGCCGCGCGGCCGACCGAGGAGGGAAGACGCGCGGACACCAGACGCGCGAGAGAGAATTATCCGTTCACGTGGCGCGCGTGGTGATCCATGAATAAATTCCTGCTCTCGATCCGGACTCGCTCGTTGATCTTGTGCCGCAGCGGTCGTTGCTGATAACTAATCGCGCGTTTCAAGACTTATATAGAGACGTAACAGGCGTGAACGCGCTATTTCACGGGTGACGGAATCGGACGTGTATCGGGCGGATATCGAGTCGGCACGAAGGATGCACGGGCCCGTATTTCATCGGGTTCCCTGTGTTCCGATTTAGCGCGATAAGCAACGCGCGCGCGAAAGACCGCCCCGTCGCGACGACTTCCTCGTTGACTTCCTACGCGGTCACGCCGGTATTTTCGAATTCGAAAAATAAGATTCGATAAATTTCCAATAATTGCCCGATAACATTTTAATAATATTTGAAATGCAGCATCAATTACGTTGCGTGCCGCGATAAGCGGAGGCTCTCGCCGCTCGTTTTGCATTCCGTCGGCGCGACACTTTGAGGTATCGTTTTACCGCACGTATACGTAATACGATGTAGCGCGATGTAATTTCTCTGTCAATGGGGATGCGGAAAGACGCACCTTCTTCCTTTCACTGCACTTTTACGGTAATCACCCTACGATGCCCACGTGCATGCGAGCACAAGAGAACACGTTTCTGACCCGTCTGACCTCTCGTTCTTCTGCGGATCGGTGTTTCGTTTCGACGTCTCGCGACTTTACGTGTCCAAACAGACGGTATTTAAAACTCAGAGCTATTTCGAGTTTCAATTACACGTCTGCGCGTAAAACCGGATAATTATTCTTGAATCGAATTTAAATATAATTTTTATCAATTCGTTACTTTTATTTATCTCTATTTTACACATATTAATCTTATTTCACTTACAACTTTTATTATTTGCATTTCAAATAAAAATTGTGAATTTCACACATTTATTATACAATATTAGCGGACAAGGAGAAGCTTGCTACATTGCGATTTTTCGGATCTCAAGTGACGCGCCCTAGTGTTTTCGATTAACGGAGGACATGTTTCAATCTAAGATAATCAGAGTAGCGAAGCTTCGATTTAAGTGTTGATTTAACCGTCAGTTTAATGGCACGTAGAGCGGACTGCAATAGAAGCGAATCATTTGGAATTTCAACGATGTCTGAAGCCTTCCAGTTTGGTCGTGACGTGCGTGAGTCGGGCGTTTAAAAATAAATTTAGGCCTTTCTCTGTCCGATCACGGATACGAAACAACCGTTCTGAATTGGATCAGAGTTGGTTATCAAGGAGCGTCTCGAGTGCCGTAACGTTAATTCGAAACTAGGCTTCCCTGGCTAGAAAAGAGGACGTCTATTTACGTTGTCTCTGTCGAGCCTGTCTTCTACGAAGAATATTTTCGTGCGTCCGGCAAAATGAACAGCGAACAATGAAATGTAGTTAAATATAAAAGTGGATGAAAACAGTTATTAAATATTAAAAAATATATATATTGGTTTGAAATGTGATCGTAATATCGTGAAGGATTATTGATAATATTAATGATAAAATATATCTGTAGCAAACTGAAACAAATGAAAATTATATAAATAACATTCGCGCTGTTTCAGCGATATTATCGATATTAACAGAAATCCGGACTGAAAGCCATGTTATTAATCCCGCGATTCGTTATTTCCCAAAAAATGCGATTTTATATACAAAGCACGCTTGCGTATCGTTAATCTGTTATTCGTGATATATTTACGGATAAGATAAAGTGTTATTAAATCCGACAAAATACATTACATATCTTATTGTAGTAAACATCGCACATATATGAGAATGAGAAAAACAACTGATGGGTGAATGATCCGACAGTCCCGATAACTTGTCTTACAGTTGTCGGAAAATGCCGAAGATCGGGTTACCGTGTGGATATTCAGCCTTTTCCCCTTGTCGAGCAAATATTTGCAGGTCACACCTACTTCTCGCTTGTAACCGCTTCTTCAGGTCAGATTTATTGGGATACGGAAATCTTATACGCAAACAGTACCTTTCCTCGAGATACGATTGGCTTTTACGATCTTGCAAAGCTGTTCAAGGCGGTTTCTTAAAAATTGATTTCGATTAACGCTTCGCTTCTTGATATCTCTTTTCGTATAGCGTGACATCCGAGAAACGGATTGAAAGATATTACAATTGTTGGAAAATAAAATATTAGAATTTTTTTCCTTCCTTCGGATTTCGTATGTATTTCGTCTTTCGAAAACTCGAAAAGCTGTTTTTTTTTTTCACGCCACAAGCAAATCGTCGTTCGTCGTGTACGTTGTTCTCCGGCATCAAGCTGGAGATAAAGCGAAACACACACCCATGGCACGGACACTTACGAAGCAACGGAAGTCATTCACTAGCTCCGTAGACGGGATATTCTAAATGTGGAACGTGGAATACGCAACGACGTGAATAAATAATATATGTCGCCAAGCGACAAAACGCCACTGTTGTATACGAAAGCTAACATAAAACGCTTAATAGATGCATGAAACGGACATAATGTACTCATTTTCATTAAGATATCTCTCTCTAGATACGTGTATTTTCAGGGAAACAACTTCCTCATACGCGTTTCCATCGTCATAAATATTAATAATGTTCTCCGAATGACAAGACGAAAGAATTCCAAATAGACTTTTTATCACGTTATTATCGGTTATATTTAACGGCAGAAGATATTTCTCTCTCTTTTTCTCTCTCTCTCTCTCCCTCTTTCGAAGTGTGACCCGGTCACGATACATAAAGTAGGTTTCTCTCGGCGTTCGGTCCAGTATGCGCGAACGCGTCTTCGACCGACAACGTAGCGGCGTAACAATGAGTAATAGCGACAGTGAGAGATAACTGTCGCGGGAAAAGTTGTCAGTCCTTGCTCTTGAATGGTAATCGCACTTTTGGTTTCTTCCATTCTGCATTGTGCGCGCACATGAGTGCTATCGCGAGCGGCGCATGCACATCCGCGTGTACGTGTAGCGTACGCACAATCGGGACTTGCAAATGTGCAGTGGCACACTCTCTTCGCCCGTAGACCTGGACGCCAGCCCTCCCCATTGTTCTACGGGCATTTTAAAGTACACTCATTCGAACTCTGACATTGGCCTCGGCGCAACGGAGGGTGTTATAATAGACGCCGTCGCATGCGCCCCGTCTGGGGGCGGCGGTGCTCATTTCGACATTGATATGCATTACGCAGCCTTGATACGCAGTCTTCGAGCAGCCTTGAGTCTTTCTTATTGCAAAACAGGAACCACGCGCCACGGGGAACCTGTACGCGTCGCCGACGCGTAATCGACGTTTATATGCATAGTAAAGATAATCCTTCATGCATCGCTACACTTTGCATGCGCGCCGGCCTAATATGCATAATAGAGATGATTTTTTTACGCATCAAATGCCTTGTGGGAATAATAAAAGAATGTATGAAGCGGGCGTCTCCTATATATAGAGAGTTTCGAACCTTTCGCGTGACATATTACATATTATGAACATTTATCATTTCGCGCATGCCTTTATTATCGTTAATGTTGTCGCATGACGATGAAATACAATGAGCGGCATGATGCAAAATAAAACTGTACGAGGTTTAAAAAGCGCGTGCTCTCGTATGCAAAACACGTATCGATCGTAAACTCGGCCCAGGATTCTTTCACGCTCGCTCGGGATGCGCGATCTGAGCACCGCTGAGCCCTAGATACTAGCGCGTATATATGCATTCGATGTATTCAAAGGTGCAACCCTTTCATTAGCGTGTAGGCCACGCGCTCTATTATCCCCAACAAAACATCCGATTCCATTGTCGCGCCACGAACAATGCTGCGCCGCGGTCACGTGTTCCACTTTCGATCATTATTCGCGAAGTGTGCATAAAATTGGCAAATTGCGCCGCAATCGTATTACACGATGTGCAGAGTTTTTTTCTCATATACTCACACGCGCGCGCGCGCGCGCGCGCATATGCACGATCTACCGCATCGCGCTGTTTGACAGCTGTCGTCTTCGTGGTGGTCGTACTTCGGAGACAAAGATCCGCGTCGATTAATAAAACCGTTCTTCCTCGTTCTCGCGCACAATGGAAATCAAATTCCCGCGATCGCTGACGTGACACCACAAGCATTTCTCATCTGTCGCATTTTTTTTTTACCGACAAAAGATTTCACCGACAGTGAAATTGAAAAATTGAGAAAATTTTTGTAAATTTGAGAAAAAAAGGCAAGAATTTTAAACGCAATCGGTTTAGGAATTGTCGATAGACAAACTTCAAAAGGACGAGCGAGCGAATGACTATGGAGATATTTTGTTGCTTTGTTCGGCTCTCGAAAAAATGCATGAAGGCACGTGCTCCACTTTTAGGGGGACGAATTATGCTGAACAGCGTTCTATTCTTCTGCAACCAGTTTGCAAACATCACTCTGTTATTAAGGGCCTAAATGTAGTGTTTCCGAGAGGGAGCCGTATTCTGGAATATTAAGCAACACTGCCGCTATGTTGTTTTCGTTAACATCGCTCATTTCGCGTAACGCAAGGATTTAGCCGAACAAAGAAATTACTAAAAGTATGTACACAATGATTTAGTCTGTGTTTCGAAATTTTATACTGGATACTACATCGGCATTCAGATATACATTTTGTTAATTAAATTTAATTGTGAGAAACCGTAAATTCAAGACTTCACCCGACGATAAATCAATATCGATATCAACAGAGATTGTATCGTAAACTATCGTAATGGCCATCCGTTTCTAGCTGGCGGCATTAATTATAGCGCGATACCGGGTCTATTACATCGGCTTCAAATATCCGTTTATCAACGAATAAATATTGGCTCGACGAGATTTCGGACCCGGTCTTTCCTGCAGACAAAAGGTCAGGGGTAAAAAGTTGCATACGAGCTCGGGATCTACGCCGCGTGCCTTTTATCACAATAGGAAGTATCCGTGTCGAGTGATACTTCCGACAAGGCAATCCGCTGAAATGGATGAAGATCCTTCAGGGTAACTGAACGCACGTCACTCCCCGGCTTACTCACACAATAAGTATCGTCTCCGTGCGTACGTGAGCGCGCACACACGCCCCTTGATACGCTCGCAAACACGGGCGAGAGCGTGCCTTATCATGCGTGATTTCTCATCGCGAATCGATCAGCAAACAAGTCAGCGATAAAGCAAGAAGATTCGAGCACCGTCGACATTGATCGCCGCGGGAAACTTCCGGAGATGAAACGAGCGTACCGGATGCAGCACGTCGCGTATAATTTTACGATGTACTTGGCCGAAGCCACATTGTTTGCTTTATCATTTTTAATTTGAAGCATAAAAATTTAGACATATATATTTTTCTCAATCAAAATAGTGTAACGTCTTTTTAATCGAGTTACGTTATCTTTAATGAACAGTACATTTTTGTTTAGCTTTCGCTTGTAAGCATTGCATGTTTTCCTTTCAGAAATTCTTTCGATCCACAATTTTTATGTGAGAGGGCTAGTATGAATGGATACCTCGTGCATTATGAAAGGCACGTCCGCATCTGAACGAAATCGATCAGTGTTGACGCAAGTGGCCAGAAGATTCGGTCGCTGCAGGTCGATGACTTTTCACTTGAATATTAATATTATCAACAAGAATGCAACGAAAGTTACAACTAATGTAACATTGATATAGATTACTTTCACCGATTCTGATAACCTTCTCATTACATTATCACAGATTTATTCCGAAATGCTGACAAAAATATTCCTTGAGAAAATACTTTTTGTTCTTAATTAGTATTTGCTTATCTCATGATTCACGATCGCCATCAATCTTACCAGTCGTTTGAATCATAACTGTGATGACTAGAATATTTAAAAACTTCCTTTGTTTGAAAAATCATTTTCTATACGATTAATTTTTATCTGTGTATCTGTAAATTTGTAAGCGGTAGTATTATTAACTTGCGTAATTCTTTAAAGCGGAAAACGGAACGCAGATTACGATCGTCTCCTTTTAATGAAACAGACAATTGAAACAAACAAACTGCGGAGTGTGGATATTCGCGGAAATCGTATAATGTGACGTAAGTGCAACTGCGTTAAATTACGTACGGCCCAGAAATTACACGGCTGACCTAGCAGCTAACCAAGGCAGTCTGGTGAGGCCATTCACACTGCTGCTTGTAGGACAAATACCGAAAAAGAGCCTTAGAATTTCCCAATATCTTCTGGTGCATAAATATATATTCTGTTGCACAATTTAATATTAATTCTAAAAAACCAAAAAATGATTCAAGATTATTGCTAAAAAGACCGCAAATTTTAATCTCGAAAATTGTATTTTTAATTAAAATTCTTTCCGCATCGTCTTTCCAGCGTCTTCAAAGAACGCGCGAATAAACTGTAAAGTACAATATTAAGACGTCTGGCGTCTTTGATCTTACGTTAAGTGGAAAGAAGTCTTCTGGCGGCGACCACGTGCTTCGCACGGGGAGGTGGGAGGCTGCGGCAGAAGCACGTGCGAACTTTCCTCGCCGGCATCCACGGGCACACGCGCTCCGATCTCTTCACCGCGACGACGATTCGCGCGGATCATTCAGAATCCCTTCCACTAACGTATTCTCGGCCCATACGCGATATTTTTTCCCATTCGTCTGCTTCTAACTCCGTTTATCAATCCTTTGATCTCTGTGTCGACGCGCACTCACCGACGAGGATTGGTCGCCTCAAATAAAACACTCTATCTCGAAAGCCCGCCTTGAGCGCTTTCGTACGCGCGGCGCCTGCGAATAGCCGATAATCGTATCGCGCTGATACGAATAGACGAAGCGAGGATTCCGACGATGGGCAAAAATGACGGCGAATCTACGAAAACAAATCCTTACATGAACCGCATTCCCTCTCGCGTCTCACTTGGCATCGCGGAAAAGCGCCTCGATGATTTATGACGGGCGTGCGAGGGGCGCAGACGGTCAATGACAGTGCGCCGAACTCGCGGCGCTCCGGACTCGCAGACGCGGAGACTCGTCTTAATTAAGCGCGATTAAGCGGGACGTGTGTACGCGCGCGAGCGCGCACATTTCCCTCGCGATGCACAGTCGGACGAGCACGACCGGACAGACGGCGGACGGGAGACGAGAGACCGTGTGTGGACCGCAAGCGGAGGAGGCTGCGAGAGAGTGGCTGCGACCTGTCCGCTTGGTGACCATCGTAGCACTGAGCACCGAGTTCTCTTTCGACCGACGGGTATAGGGCTTTGGAGCGGCACGCGCTCTCTCGCTCTCTTCGTCGAACCTGTCTCGCTCCCGCGCGCCCGTCGCACTCTCTCTTCCTCCCTTGTGTTCCCCGAATCTCTCCTTTTTTTTTCTTTTTCTTACGCGGTATGGAAGGGGAGGAGGATGCATCGCGGCCGGTCTTGCGAATATCCACGTGTGTATGCACGTGGCGGTACGCGCGGCGGTGTATACATTTCTTTTGCGCGCTGTCGGAAAGTTAGAAAAAAAAAAAAAAATACGACTCCGCGATACGCAATTAGCCGGTTTTTGGATAAATTTATCTCGCGCTTTTTTTTTCACGGAACGGAGATGCGCCGTGCGGCGTCGACAAATTGTGGGGAATTTCCTCGGAACGCGAGTGAGAGACGGCGCGCGATGCATTAAGAATCTTAAAGATCAGGGAGCGCGCAAACGGAACGGCAAAAGGGTTTCGAGCATAAAACTTGAATTTTTATACTGAATAAAAGCCTCTTCAGATTTTACGATCATATTTTTAGCGGTATTAAGGAAAGAAAAAATATCATGAGAAAAATTCTTTTGTTCAAGAAGAAATACGTTCCATGCTTTTATTCTCGAAATTCAGCTATTTTGATACGGTTGGAAGTTTTTATAAAACTAAATTAACATTAAATTTCTAAATCGTATCCCTTAATAAGCGCACCGAAGTGTTCGACAAACGCGGAACACTGCAATTGCCGTTTTTCCGTTGTAAGCAGAGTGCATAAATGATAAAAGAATTTATATTTAGACCGCGAATAAATCTGCGTTCGGATGCTTTATTTAGCTTTATTTAGCGAGGAAAAAATGATAATTCGTATAAACGACGGCGCTTTATCATTGTTGGCGCCGACACTCAACTCACGTTATTAAAAAGTCGACTCCGTGTAATAAC